>NC_092765.1:70379286-70545586 GCF_047496795.1 Chiloscyllium punctatum
ACACAGAGAGTGGGGGGGGGCAGAGAGAGAGGGGGGCAGAGAGAGAGGGGGCAGCGAGAGAGCGAGAGTGAGAGGGGGCAGAGAGAGAGAGGGGGAGAGAGAGAGAGGGAGACAGAGAGAGAGGGACAGAGAGAGAGGGGGACAGGGAGAGAGAGGGACAGAGAGAGAGGAGGGAGAGAGAGAGGGTGACAGAGAATGTGGGGGACAGAGAGAGAGACACACAGAGAGAGAGGGATACAAAGAGAGAGGGGAACAGAGAGTGTGGGGGACAGAGAGAGAGAGGGGCAGAGAGAGGGGGGCAGAGAGAGAAGGGGGCAGAGAGAGAGGGGGGCCAGAGAGAGAGGGGGCAGAGAGAGAGGGGGACAAGGAGAGGGGACAGAGACACCGGGGGCAGAGAGAGAGGGGGGCAGAGAGAGAGGAGGCGGGGGGGCAGAGAGAAGGCGAGAGAGAGAGAGGGGTCAGAGAGAGAGGGGGGGGGAGAGAGACGGGGGCAGAGAGAGGGGGGCAGAGAGAGAGAGACAGAGAGAAGGGGACAGAGAGAGGGGACAAAGAGAGAGGGGGACAGAGAGAGAGGGGGCAAAGAGAGTGGGGGGGCAGAGGGGCTGAGAGAGTGGGAGACAGAGAGAGGGGGACAGAGAGAGAAGGGGACAGAGAGAGAGGGGGACAGAGAGAGAGGAGACAGAGAGAGAGGAGACAGAGAGAGAGGGAGACAAAGAGAGGGGGGCAGAGAGAGTGGGAGACAGAGAGAGGAGGGGCAGAGAGAGAGACAGAGAGAAGGGGACAGAGAGAGTGGACAGAGAGAGAGGGGGCAAAGAGAGAGGGGGGCAGATAGAGAGGGGGCAGAGAGACGGGGGCAGAGAGAGAGGGGGGCCAGAGAGAGAGGGGCAGAGAGAGAGGGGGGCAGAGAGAGGGGGCAGAGAGAGTGGGAGACAGAGAGAGGAAGGACAGAGAGAGAGGGAGACAGAGAGAAGGGGACAGAGAGAAACGGGAACAGAGAGCGGGGGGGCACAGAGAGAGAGACAGAGAGAAGGGAACAGAGAGAGGGGGCAGAGAGAGAGGGGGGCAGAGAGAGAGGAGGCAGAGAGAGTGGGAGACAGAGAGAGGAGGGACAGAGAGAGGGGGGGCACAGAGAGAGAAGGGGGGACAGAGAGAGAGGGGGACAGAGAGAGAGGGGACAGAGAGAGAGGGAACAGAGAGAGGAGGCAGAGACAGCGGGGGGCAGAGAGAGAGGGGAGCAGAGAGAGAGGGGGCGGGGGGCAGAGAGAAGGCGAGGGAGAGAGACGGGGACAGATAGAGAGGGGGGAGAGAGAGACGGGGGCAGAGAGTGAGGGGGCAGAGAGAGAGAGACAGAGAGAAGGGGACAGAGAGAGGGGATAGAGAGAGGGGGGGACAGAGAGAGAGGGGGCAAAGAGAGAGGGGGGCAGAGAGAGAGGGGGCTGAGAGAGTGGGAGACAGAGAGAGGAGGGACAGAGAGAGAGGGGACAGAGAGAGAAGGGGACAGAGAGAGAAGGGGACAGAGAGAGAGGAGACAGAGAGAGAGGGAGACAGAGAGAGAGGGAGGCAAAGAGAGGGGGGGCAGAGAGAGTGGGAGACAGAGAGAGGAGGGGCAAAGAGAGAGAGACAGAGAGGAGGGGACAGAGAGAGAGGGGGCAAAGAGAGAGGGGGCAGAGAGAGAGGGGACAGAGAGAGTGGGAGACAGAGAGAGGGGGACAGAGAGAGTGAGAGAGACAGAGAGAGAGGGAGACAGAGAGAGAGGGAGACAAAAGAGAGGGAACAGAGAGAGAGGGACACAGAGAGGGTGGGGGACAGAGAGAGAGAGGGAGGCAGAGAGAGAGGGGCAGAGAGAGGGGGTGGCAGAGAGAGAGAGGGGGGCAGAGAGAGAGAGGTCAGAGAGCGAAGGGGGCAGAGAGAGCGCGAGAGAGAGAGGGAGAGAGAGAGAGGGGGAGATAGAGAGAGAGGGGAACACAGAGAGAGGGGAACACAGACAGAGGGGTGCAGAGAGAGGGGGGAACAGAGAGAGGGGGACAGAGAGGGGGGACAGAGAGAGGGGGGAGACAGAGAGAGGGGACAGAGAGAGGGGGGACAGAGAGACGGGGGAAAGGAGAGAGGGTGGACAGAGAATGGGGGGACAAAGAGAGAAGGACACACAGAGAGGGGGTCAGAGAGAGGGAAGGATAGAGAGAGGGGGGGATAGATAGAGGGGGCAGAGAGAGAGGGGGACGGGGGGGATCAGAGAGAGGCGGGGAACAGAGAGAGGGAGGACAGAGAGAGTGGGGACAGAGAGAGAAGGGGATAGAAAGAGAAGGGGACAGAGAGGGAAGAGATGAGAGATGGGGGACAGAGAGAGGGGGACAGAGAGGGGGACAGAGGGGGCAGAGGGGGTCGACAGAGGGCGGTACAGGGAGGGGGAAAGAGAGGGGGGGCAGAGAGAGGGGTACAGAGAGAGGGGGACAGAGAGAGAAGTGGACAGAGAGAGGGCAGGACGGAGAGAGATGGGACAGAGAGAGAGGGTTCAGAGAGAAGGTGACGGGGGTGGTGGGGACAGTGAGAGAGAGGGGGACAGAGAGAGAGGGAGAGAGAGAGAGAGGGGGGAGCGGGGGGGAAGAGAGAGGGGGGCAGAGAGAGAAGGGGGGACAGAGAAAGAGGGGGACAGAGAAAGAGGGGGACAGAGAGAGGGGAACAGAGAGACGGGACAGAGCGAGAGGGGACAGAGAGAGGGGGGCAGAGAGAGAGGGGGCATAGAGAGGGCGAGAGAGAGAGGGCAGAGAGGAAGGGGGACAGAGAGAGAGGGGGGCAGAAAGAGAGGAAGACAGAGAGAGGGGAACAGAGGGAGTGGGGGATAGAGAGAGAGGGGGCAGAGAGAGGGGCAGAGAGAGCAAGAGATAAAGAGGGGGCAGAGAGAGGGGGGGACAGAGAGAGAGAGGGAGACAGAGTGAGAGAGGGGAACAGAGAGAGAGGGGGAGAGGGAGACAGAGGGGGAGCGGGGGGAAGAGAGAGAGGGGGGCAGAGAGAGAAGGGGACAGAGAAAGAGGGGGACAGAGAGAGAGGGGACAGAGAGAGGGGAACAGAGAGACGGGGACAGTGAGAGAGGGGACAGAGAGAGAGGGGGGCAGAGAGAGAAGGGACAGAGAGAGGGGGGGCAGAGGAGAGAGGGGGCAGAGAGAGAGGGGGGCAGAGAGAGGGCGAGAGAGAGAGGGGGCAGAGAGGTAGGGGGACAGAGAGAGAGGGGGGCAGAAAGAGAGGGGGACAGAGAGAGAGGTAGACAGAGAGAGAGGGGGTCAGAGAGAGGAGGACAGAGAGAGAGGGGCAGAGAGAGTGTGGAGCAGAGAGAAGGGCAAACAAGGGAGGGCAGAGAGAGGGAGCAGACAGAGAGGGGACAGAGAGAGAGGGGACAGAGAGAGAGGGGGAGAGAGAGAGAGAGAGAGGGGCAGAGAGAGGGGGCAGAGAGAGAGCGGGAAAGAGAGCGGGGGACAGAGAGGGGGGCAGAGGGGGCGGACAGAGGGGGGTACAGAGAGGGGGGACAGAGAGGGGGGTACAGAGAGAGGGGGACAGAGAGAGAAGTGGACAGAGAGAGAGGGGACAGAGAGAGAGTGGACAGAGAGAGAGGGGTCAGAGAGAAGGCGATGGGGGGGACAGTGAGAGAGAGGGACAGAGACAGAAAGGGGACAGAGAGAGAGAGAGAGGGAGGGGGTGGACAGAGAGAGGCGGGAGACAGAGAGACGGGGACAGAGAGAGAGGGGGGCAGAGAGAGAGGGAAACAGAGAGAGACGGAGACAGAGAGACGGGGACAGAGAGGGGGGACAGAGAGAGGGGTGGACAGCGAGGGGGGACAGAGAGGGAAGGAGAGAGAGAGAAGTGGACAGAGAGAGGGCAGGACAGAGAGAGAGGGGACAGAGAGAGAGGGGTCAGAGAAAAGGCGACAGAGGGGAGGGACAGTGAGAGAGGGGGGGTACAGAGAGAGGGGTGACAGAGAGAGGAGTGACAGAGAGAGAAGGGGATAGAAAGAGAAGGGGACAGAGAGATGGCGACAGAGAGAGGATGACAGAGAGAGAGGGGACAGAGAGAGAGGGGGACAGAGAGAGAGGGGGAGAGAGAGAGGGGAACACAGAGACAGGGAACAGAGAGAGAGGGGGCAGAGAGAGAGGGCGACAGAGAGGGAGACAGAGAGAGGGGAACAGAGAGAGGGGGTCAGAGATAGAGAGGGGGCAGAGAGGGTAGCACAGAGAGAGAGGGGACAGAGAGAGGGAGACAGAGAGAGAGGGGAACAGAGAGAGAGGGGTCAGAGAGAGGGGGACAGAGAGAGAGGGGCAGAGAGAGAGTGGAGCAGAGAGAGGGGGCAGACAGTGGGGGACAGAGATAGGGGGACAGAGAGAGAGGGGCAGAGAGATGGGCACAGAGATAGAGGGGCAGAGAGAGATCGGGACAGAGAGAGTGGGACAGAGTGAGATGGTCAGAGAGAGAGGGGGACAGAGAGAGGGGGGACAGAGAGAGGGGGAACAGAGAGAGGGGGGACAGAGAGAGGGGGACAGAGAGAGGGGCACAGAGAAAGGCGCACAGAGAAAGGGGGCAGAGAGAGGGGTCAGAGAGAGGGTGACGGAAAAGGTGGAGGTAGAGGGGGTCAGAGAGAGGGTGGATAGAGGGGGACAGAGGGTGGGGGACAGAGAATGGGGGTCAGAGAAAGGGGTACAGAGTGGGGGTGAGAGAGGGGGTCAGAGAGTGGGGGGGTGGAGAGGGGGGACAGAGAGAGAGGGGACAGAGAAAGTGGGGGACAGAGAGAGGGGGACAGAGAGTGGGGGGATGGAGAGGGGGGACAGAGGGAGAGGGGACAGAGAGAGGGGGGACAGAAAGAGAGGGACAGAGAGAGAGTTGGACAGAAAGAGAGGGGGACAGAGAGAGAGGGGGCGCGAGCGGGGGGAAGAGAGAGGTTTCAGAGAGAGAAGGGGACAGAGAAAGAGGGGGACAGAGAGACGGGGACAGAGAGGGGGACAGAGAGCGAGGGGGGCAGAGAGAGGGGGACTGAGAGAGAGGGGAACACAGACAGAGGGGGCAGAGAGAGGGGGGGAACAGAGAGGGGGACAGAGAGAGGGGGGGACAGAGAGAGAGGGAGCAGAGAGAGAGGGGGCCAGAGAGAGAGGGGGGCAGAGAGAGAGGGGGTCAGAGAGAGAGGGGGTCAGAGAGAGAGAGGGGGGCAGAGAGAGGGCGAGAGAGAGAGGGGGGCAGAGAGAGAGAGGGACAGAGAGAGAAGGGGAAAGAGAGAGAGGGGGACAGAGAGGGAGGGGGTCAGAGAGAGAGGGGGCAGAGAGAGCGAGAGATAAAGAGGGGGCAGAGAGAGAGGGGGTCAGAGAGAGAGGGGGGCAGAGAGAGGGCGAGAGAGAGAGGGGAACAGAGAGAGAGAGAGGGGTAAGAGAGAGTGGGGCAGAGAGAGAGGGGAGCAGAGAGAGGGGGCAGAGTGAGAGGGGGACAGCGAGAGAGGGGAACAGAGAGAGAGGGGGTCAGAGAGAGGGGGACAGAGAGAGAGGGGCAGAGAGAGTGTGGAGCAGAGAGAGGGGGCAGACAAGGGAGGGCAGAGAGAGGGGAGGCAGAGAGAGGGGAGCAGAGAGAGAGGGGGACAGAGAGAGAGGGGACAGAGAATGGGGGAAAGAGAGGGTGGGGGACAGAGAGAGAGTGGGACAGAAAGAGAGGGACAGAGAGAGGGGGGCAGAGAGAGGCGGACAGAGTGGGGAGAGAAGGTGGGACAGAGAGAGGGGGGACAGAGAGAGAGTGGGACAGAAAGAGAGGGACAGAGAGAGGGGGCAGAGAGAGGATGACAGAGAGAGGATAACAGAGAGAGGGGGGACAGAAAGAGAGGGGGACAGAGAGAGGGGGGAGAGAGAGAGAGAGGGGGGGCGAGCGGGGAGAAAGAGAGAGGGGGGCAGAGAGAGAAGGGGACAGAGAAAGAGGGGGACAGAGAGACGGGGACAGAGAGAGAGGGGACAGAGAGCGAGGGGGGCAGAGAGAGGGGACAGAGAGAGGGGAACACAGACAGAGGGACGAACAGTGAGAGGGGGACAGAGAGAGGGGCTGACAGAGAGAGAGGGGGGCTGAGAGAGAGGGGGACAGAGAGAGAGGGGGACTGGGAGAGAGGGGACAGAGAGAGGGGTGGACAGAGAGGGGAAGGCAGAGAGAGGGGGGACAGAGGGGGAGACAGAGAGCCGGTCGACAGAGGGGGGTACAGGGAGGGGGGACAGAGAGGGAGGGACAGAGAGAGGAGGGACAGAGAGAGAAGTGGACAGAGAGAGGGCAGGACAGAAAGAGATGGGACAGAGAGAGAGGGGTCAGAGAGAAGGCGACGGGGGGTGGGAACAGTGAGAGAGAGGGTGGACAGAGAGAGGGGGGACAGAGAGAGGGGTGACAGAGAGAGGGGGGGACAGAGAGAGAGGGAGACAGGGAGAGAGGGACACAGAGAGAGAGCGGACAGAGAGAGGGGGGACAGAGAGAGGGGTGACAGAGAGAGAAGGGGATAGAGAGAGAAGGGAACAGAGAGATGGCGACAGAGAGAGGATGACAGAGAGGGGGGGACAGAGAGAGAGGGGGACAGAGAGAGGGGGGACAGAGAGAGGGGAACAGAGAGACGGGGACAGAGAGAGAGGGGACAGAGATAAAGGGGGGCAGAGAGAGAGGGGGTCATAGAGAGAGGGGGGCAGAGAGAGGGCGAGAAAGAGAGGGGGGCAGAGAGAGAGGGACAGAGAGAGAAGGGGAAAGAGAGGGAGGGGGGACAGAGAGGGAAGGGAACAGAGAGAGAGGGGGCAGAAAGAGAGGGAGACAGAGAGAGAGGGGAACAGGGAGAGAGAAGGGTAAGAGAGAGAGGGGCAGAGAGAGAGGGGAGCAGAGAGAGGGGGCAGAGAGAGGAGGTCAGAGAGAGGGGGACAGAGAGAGAGGGGCAGAGAGAGTGTGGAGCAGAGAGAGAGGGCAGACAAGGGAGGGCAGAGAGAGGGGATGCAGAGAGAGGGGAGCAGAGAGAGAGGGGACAGAGAGAGAGGGGACAGAGAGACAGGGGTACAGAGAGAAGGCGACAGAGGGGAGGGACAGTGAGAGAGAGGGTGGACAGAGAGAGGGGGGACAGAGAGAGAAGGGGATAGCAAGAGAAGGCGACAGAGATATGGCAACAGAGAGAGGATGACAGAGAGAGAGGGGGACAGAGAGAGAGGGGGAGAGAGAGAGGGGGACACAGAGAGGGGGACAGAGGGAGGGGGACAGAGAAGGGGCAGAGAGAGGGTGACAGAGAGAGGGAGACAGAGAGAGAAGGGGATAGAAAGAGAAGGGGACAGAGATATGGCAACAGAGAGAGGATGACAGAGAGAGAGGGGGACAGAGAGAGAGGGGGAGAGAGAGAGGGGAGCACAGAGACAGGGGACAGAGAGAGAGGGGACAGAGAGAGGGGGCAGAGAGAGAGGGGGCAGAGAGAGGGGGACAGACAGAGAGAGGGGACAGAGAGAGGGAGACAGAGAGAGGGGGGAACAGAGAGAGAGGGGTCAGAGAGACGGGGACAGAGAGAGAGGGGCAGAGAGAGAGTGGAGCAGAGAGAGGGAGCAGACAGTGGGGGACAGAGAGAGGGGGGGACAGAGAGAGGGGGGACAGAGAGAAGGGGTGGAGAGAGAGAGAAAGGGATAGAGAGAGAAGGGGGCAGAGAGAGGGGGCAGAGAGAGGGGGGCAGAGACAGAGTGGGGCAGAGAGATGGGGCAGACAGAGGGGGGCAGAGAGAGGGGGGACAGAGAGAGGGGGACAGAGAGTGTGGGAAATAGAGGGAGTCAGAGAGAGGGGGACAGAAAGAGGGGCACAGAGAGTGGGGGAGATAGAGGGGGACAGAGAGAGAGGGGACAGAGAGGGTGAGGCAGAGAGAGTGGGACAGAGTGAGAGGATCAGAGAGAGAGCAGGACAGACAGGGGGCAGAGAGAGAGGGGAACAGAGAGAGGGGAAAGATAGAGGCGGGTGGGAGGGAGAGGGGGGACAGGGAGAAGGCGACAGAGAGAGGGGCACAGAGAGTGGGGGTGATAGAAGGGGACAGAGAGGGGACAGAGAGAGAGGGGCAGAGAGAGTGGGACAGAGAGAGGGGATCAGACAGAGGGGGACAGAGAGAGAGGGGAACAGAGAGAGAGGGGGACAGAGAGAGGGGGGACAGAGAGAGGGGGACGTAGAGGGGGTGAGAGAGAGGGGAACCGAAAGAGGGGGAGGTAGAGGGTGTCAGAGAGAGGGGGACAGAGGGAGGGGCAGAGAGAGTGCGGGAGGTAGAGAGGGACAGAGAGAGAGGAGACAGAGGTAGAGGGGCAGAGAGAGGGGGCAGAGAGAGGGGGGAAGAGAGAGAGGGGGAAGAGAGAGAGGGGCACAGGGAGTGGGGGTGATAGAGGGGGTCAGAGAGGGAGTCCAGAAAAAGTGGGAGGTAGAGGGGGTCAGAGAGAGAGGGGGACAGAGAGATGGGCATGGAGAGAGGGGCACAGAGAGTGGGAGAGATAGAGGGGGAAAGAGAGAGAGGGGCAGAGAGAGATCGGGGCAGAGAGAAGGGCACAGAGAAAGACGCACAGAGAAATGGGGGCAGAGAGAGGGGCGCAGAGAGAAGGGGAGATAGAGGGGGTCAGAGAGAGATGGACGGAAAAGGCAGAGGTAGAGGGGGTCAGAGAGAGGGGGGATAGAGGGGGACAGAGAGTGGGGGACGGAAAAGGCAGAGGTAGAGGGGGTCAGAGAGAGGGGGGATAGAGGGGGACAGAGAGAGGGGGACAGAGAGGGTGGGGGACAGAAAGTGAGGGCGACAGAGGGGGGCAGAGATGGGGGAGAGAGAGAGGGGGAGAGAGTGAGGAGGCAGAGAGAGTGGGGGATAGAAAGAGGGGGACAGAGAGAGAGGCAGGTGGGAGAGAGAGAGGGGTCAGAGAGAGGCTGGTGGGAGAGAGCGTGTGACAGAGAGGGGGGGCAGAGAGAGAGGGGGCCAAAGAGGGGGGATAGAGGGAAGCAGATGGGAGATGGGAGGGGGCAGAGAGAGAACAACAGACAGAGGGGGGCAGAGAGCGGGGGTGAGAGAGAGGCGGGTGGGAGAGAGAGGGGGACAGAGAGAGGGGGATCAGAGACAGGGGGACAGAGAGAGGGGGACAGAGAGAGGGGAACAGAGAGAGGAGGACAGAGAGAGGAGTACAGAGAGGGGGGACAGAGAGAGAGGGGATAGAGAGAGAGGGCGTAGAGAGAGAGGGGACAGAGCGAGAGGGGGACAGAGAGAGAGCGGGACAGAGAGAGAGAGGGGGAAAGAGAGGGTTGGGGGGAAGAGAGAGGGGGGACAGTGAGGGGGACAGAGAGAGAGGGACAGTGAGAGGGGGGACAGAGAGAGGGGAAAGATAGAGGCGGGTGGAAGGGAGAGGGGGGGCAGGGAAAGGGCGACAGAGAGAGGGGAACAGAGAGTGGGGGAGATAGTAGGGGACAGAGAGGGGACAGAGAGAGAGGGGCAGAGAGAGTGGGACAGAGAGAGGGGGTCAGAGAGAGAGGGGGTCAGAGAGAAAAGGGGACAGAGAGAGAAGGGGACAGAAAGAGGGGAGCAGAGAGAGAGGGGGCAGAGAGAGGGGGCAGAGATATGGAGGAACAGAGAGAGGGAGAAAGAGAGAGGCGGGTGTGAGGGAGAGGGGGACTGAAAGAGGGGCAGGTAGCGGGGGTCAGTGAGTGGGGGACAGAAAGAGAGGGGTCCAGAGTGGGGTGAGAGAGGGGGTCAGAGAGTAGAGGAGAGAGAGGGGTACAGAGTGGGGTGGGAGAGGGGTTCAGAGAGTGGGGGGATGGCGATAGTAGAGGACAGAGAGAGTGGGGAACAGAGAGAGTGGGGGACAGAGAGAGAGGGGGACAGAAAGTGAGGGCGACAGAGGGGGGGCAGAGATGGGGGAGAGAGAGAGGGGGAGAGAGTGAGGGGGCAGAGAGAGAGTGGGACAGAAAGAGAGGGACAGAGAGAGAGGCAGGTGGGAGAGAGAGAGGGGGTCAGAGAGAGGCTGGTGGGAGAGAGCGTGTGACAGAGAGGGGGGGGCAGAGAGAGAGGGGGCCAAAGAGGGGGGATAGAGGGAAGCGGATGGGAGATGGGAGGGGGCAGAGAGAGGGCAACAGACAGAGGGGGGCAGAGAGCGGGGGTGAGAGAGAGGCGGGTGGGAGAGAGAGGGGGACAAAGAGAGGGGGATCAGAGACAGGGGGACAGAGAGAGGGGAACAGAGAGAGCATGACAGAGAGAGCGTGACAGAGAGAGAGGGGGACAGAGGGAGGGTGACAGAGAGGGTGTAGAGAGAGGGCGACAGAGTTAAAGGGACAGAGAAAGGGGGATCAGAGAGAGGGGGAGAGGGGGGGAGATAGAGAGGGGGAGAGAGAGGGGGAGAGAGAGAGGGGGACACAGAGAGGGGGACAGAGGGAGGGGGACAGAGAAGGGGCAGAGAGAGGGTGACAGAGAGAGGGAGACAGAGAGAGGGAGGCAGAGAGAGTGGGTGAGAGAGAGAGGCAGACAGAGAGAGGGGACAGCGAGTGGGGGAGATGGAGGGGATCAGAGAGAGGGGGACAGAGAGAGAGGGGACATATAGAGGCGGGACAGAGAGGGGGGACAGAGAGAGGAGGGCAGAGAGAGGGTGACAGAAAGAGAGGACAGAGAGTGGGGGAGATAGAGGTGGTCAGAGAGAGAGGGACAGAGAGAGAGAGGGACAGAGAGAGAGGGGGACAGAGAGAGAGGGGACAGAGAGAGGGGATCAGAGAGAGAGGGGACAGAGAGAAAGGGGCACAGAGAGAGGGGCACAGAGAGTGGGAGAGATAGAGGGGGACAGAGAGGGGGGGACAAAGAGGGGGGACAGAGAGAGGGGGGACAAAGAGAGGGGGGACAGAGGAGGGGGGGACAGAGAGAGGGGGGACAGAGAGAGGGGGGACAGAGAGAGAGGGGCACAGAGAGTGGGGGAGGTAGACAGGGACAGAGAGAGAGGGGACAGAGGTAGAGGGGCAGAGAGAGGGGGCAGAGAGAGGGGGGAAGAGAGAGAGGGGGAAGAGAGAGAGCGGTACAGGGGTGATAGAGGGGGTCAGAGAGGGGGGACAGAAAAAGTGGGAAGTAGAGGGGGTCAGAGAGAGGAGGACAGAGAGATGGGCACAGAGAGAGGGGCACAGAGAGTGGGAGAGATAGAGGGGGACAGAGAGAGAGAGGGGCAGAGAGAGATCGGGGCAGAGTTAGTGGAACAGAGTAAGGGGATCAGAGAGAGAGAGTGGGACAGAGAGGGGGGGACAGAGAGACGGGGGACAAAGAGAGGGGGGACAGAGAGAGGGGGGACAAAGAGAGGGGGGACAGAGAGAGGAGGGACAGAGAAATGGGGGCAGAGAGAGCGGCGCAAAGAGAAGGGGAGATAGAGGGGATCAGAGAGAGTGTGACGGATAAGGCGGAGGTTGAGGGGGTCAGAGAGAGGGGGGATAGAGGGGGACAGAGGGTGGGGGACAGAGAATGGGGGTCAGAGAAAGGGGTACGGAGTGGGGGTGAGACAGGGCGTCAGAGAGTGGGGGAATGGAGGGGGGGACAGAGAGAGAGGGGACAGAGAAAGTGGGGGACAGAGAGAGAAGGGCAGAGAGAGGCGGACAGAGTGGGGGTGAGGGGGGGGACAGAGAGAGGGGGGACAGAGAGAGAGTGGGACAGAAAGGGAGGGGCAGAGAGAGGGGGCAGAGAGAGGCAGACAGAGTGGAGGTGAGAGGGGGGGACAGAGAGATGGGGGACAAAGAGAGAGGAAGACAGAGAGGGACAGACAGAGCGGGGGAAAGAGAGGGGGGCAGAGAGAGGTGGACAGAGAGTGGGGGGAAAGAGAGAGGGGGACAGAGAGAGGGGGACAGAGAGAGGAGGACAGAGAGAGAGGGACAGAGAGGGGGGACAGAGAGAGAGGGGATAGAGAGAGAGGGCGTAGAGAGAGAGGGGACAGAGAGAGATGGGGACAGAGAGAGAGGGGACAGAGAGAAAGAGGGGGAAAGAGAGGGTTGGGGTGGAAGAGAGAGGGGGGACAGAGAGAGGTGGGAGACAGAGAGAGAGGGGGGACAGAGAGAGGGGGACGGGGGACAGAGAGTGGGGGACAGAGAGAGGGGTGATAGAGAGAGGAGGACAGAGAGAGGAAGGGGTGTCAGACAGAGGGGGCAGAGAGTGTTGATAGATACAGGCAGGACGGGGGCGGGACAGAGAGAGGAGGGCAGAGAGAGGGTGACAGAGAGAGAGGACAGAGAGTGGGGGAGATTGAGGTGGCGAGAGAGAGGGGGACAGAGAGAGAGGGACAGAGAGAGAGGGGGACAGAGAGAGATGGGCAGAGAGAGAGGGGGCAGAGAGAGAGGCGACAGAGAGAGAGGGGACAGAGAGAGAGGGGGTAGGGAGAGGGGACAGAGAGAGCGGGTCAGAGAGAGGGCAACAGAGAGAGGAGGACAGGGAGTAGGGAGATACGGGGGGCAGAGAGAGAGGGGTAGAGAGAGTTGGAGAGAGTGAGGGGACAGAGAGAGGGCGACAGAGAGAGGGTGACAGAAAGGGGGGGAGAGAGAGAGGGGGAGATAGAGGGCGTCACAAGTCGGAGGTAGAGAGGGTTAGAGAGAGGGGTGATAGAAGGGGACAGAGAGTGGGGGACAGAGAGGGGGGCAGAGAGTGGGGTTCAGAGAGAGGGGTACAGAGTGGGAGTGAGAGAGGAGGTCAGAGGGTGGGGGGATGGAAAGTGTGGGGGACAGAGAGAGGGGGAACAGAGAGAGAGGGGGAAAGAGAGAGGGGGGCAGAGGGGGGACAGAGAGAGGGGGACAGAGAGAGAGTGGCAGAGGGAGGGATGCAGAGAGAGGGGGGGCAGAGAGAGGGGGCAGAGAGTGGGGGACAGAGAGGAGCGGTACAGAGTTGGGGTGAGAGAGGAGTTCAGAGAGTGGGGGGATGGAGAGAGTGGGGGACAGAGAGAGAGGGGACAGAGAGAGGGGGGAAAGTGAGAGGGGGCAGAGGGAGGGGGGCAGAGAGAGGGGGACAGAGAGAGAGGGACAGAGAGAGGGCGAGATAGAGGGGGACAGAGAGAGGCGGGTGGGAGAGAGTGCGGGACAGAGAGAGAGAGAGGGGGGACAGAGAGTGGTGGACAGAGAGAGAGGCGGGTGGGAGAGTGCGTGGGACAGAGCGAGAGGGGGACAGAGAGAGGGGGGAAAGAGAGAGGGGCGACAGAGAGAGGGGGATAGAGAGAGGGGGATAGAGAGAGGGGGATAGAGAGAGGGGGATAGAGAGAGGGGGACAGAAAAGGTCAGAGGTTGAGGGGGTCAGAGAGAGGGGAGATAGAGGGCGACAGAGTGAGGAGGACAGAGAGAGAGCGACAGAGAGTGAGGGACAGAGAGTGGGGGACAGAGAGTGGGGGACAGAGAGAGGGGTATAAAGTGGAGGTGAGAGAGAGGGTCAGAGATTGCGGGGATGGAGAGAGTTGGGGACAGAGAGAGAGGTGACAGAGTGAGTGGGGGACAGAGAGAGAGGGGGACAGACAGGGGGGGATAGAGGGAGGGGGACAGAGAGAGAGGGGGACAGAGAGAGGGGGCAGAGGGAGGGCGACAGAGAGAGGGGACAGAGAGAGGGTGACAGAGAGAGGGGGACAGAGAGTGGGTCAGACAGAGGGGATCAGAGAGAGGGGGACAGAGATAGGCGGGTGGGATAGAGCACGGGACAGAGTGGGGGACAGAGAGAGAGGGACAGAGAGAGCGTGACAGAGAGAGAGCGTGACAGAGAGAGAGGGGGACAGAGGGAGGGGGGACAGAGAGACGATGACAGAGAAGGCGTCGAGAGAGGGCGACAGAGTTAGATGGATAGAGAAAGGGGGGTCAGAGAGAAGGGGAGAGAGAGAGGGGGAGATAGAGAGGGGGGAAGAGGGGGAGAGAGAAGGGGTACAGAGATAGGGGGACAAAGGGAGGGGGGAGAGAGAAGGGGCAGAGAGAGGGTGACAGAGAGAGGGAGACAGAGAGAGGAAGGCAGAGAGAGGGGGTGAGAGAGAGAGGCAGACAGAGAGAGGGGACAGCGAGTGGAGGAGATAGAGGGGATCAGAGAGAGGGGGACAGAGAGAGAGGGGACATATAGAGGCGGGACAGAGAGGGGGGACAGAGAGAGGAGGGCAGAGAGAGGGTGACAGAAAGAGAGGACAGAGAGTGGGGGAGATAGAGGTGGTCAGAGAGAGCGGGGACAGAGAAAGGGGGGCAGGGAGAGTGGGACAGAGTGAGAGGGTAAGAGAGAGAGGGGACAGAGAGTGGTGGGCAGAGAGGGTGTCATAGAGAGGGGGGCAGAGAGAGGGGGGAACAGAGAGAGGGAGAAAGAGAGAGGCAGGTGGGAGGGAGGGGAGCAGAGAGAGAGGGGCAGAGAGAATTGGATAGAGTGAGGAGGACAGACAGAGGGGGACAGAGACAGAGGGGGACAGAGAGAGAGGGGGACAGAGAGAGGGGCGGACAGAGAGAGGGGGGACAGACAGAGGGGGGGCACAGAGAGAGGGAAGACAGAGAGAGAGGGGGACAGAGAGAGAGGGGGACTGAGAGAGGGGGGACAGAGAGAGAGGGGGACAGAGAGAGAGGGGGACAGGGAGAGGGGGACAGAGAGAGGGGGAAGTAGAGGGGGAGAGAGAGGGGGGGACAGAAAGAGGGGGAGGTAGAGGGGGTCAGAGAGAGGGGGACAGAGGGAGGGGCACAGAGAGTGCGGGAGGTAGAGGGGATCAGAGAGGGGGACAGAGAGAGGGGCACAGAGAGTGGGGGAGGTAGAGAGGGACAGAGAGAGAGGGGACAGAGGTAGAGGGGCAGAGAGAGGGGGCAGAGAGAGGGAGGAAGAGAGAGAGGGGGAGGAGAGAGAGGGGCACAGGGAGTGGGGGAGATAGAGGGGGTCAGAGAGGGGGGACAGAAAAGGTGGGAGGTAAAGGGGGTCAGAGAGAGGGGGACAGAGAGATGGGCACAGAGAGAGGGGCACAGAGAGTGGGGGTGATAGAGGGGGACAGAGAGAGAGGGGCAGAGAGAGAAGGGGACAGAGAGAGTGGGACAGAGTGAGGGGGTCAGACAGAGAGAGGGGAGAGAGAGAGGGGGGACAAAGAGAGGGGAGACAGAGAGAGGGGGACAGAGGGAGTGGCACAACGAAAGGCGCCCAGAGAAAGGGGGCAGAGAGAGGGGCGCAGAGAGAAGGGGAGATAGAGGGGGTCAGAGAGAGGGGAGCGGAAAAGGCGGAGGTAGAGTGGGGGACAGAGAATGGGGGTCAGAGAAAGGGGTACAGAGTGGGGGTAGGAGAGGGGGTCAGAGAGTGGGGGTTGGAGGGGGGACAGAGAGAGAGGGGGCAGAGAAAGTGGGGGAACAGAGAGAGGGGGACAGAGAGGGTGGGGGACAGAGAGAGGGAGGACAGAGAGAGGGGGGACAGAGAGAGAGGGGCAGAGGGAGGGGGCAGAGAGTGGGGGAAAGAGAGGAGGGTACAGAGTGGGGGTGATAGAGGGGGTCAGAGAGTGGGTGGATGGAGGGGGGACAGAGAGAGAGGGGACAGTGAAAGTGGGGGACAGAGAGAGGGGGACATACAGGGTGGGGGATAGAGAGAGGGGGACAGAGAGACGGGGCAGAGAGTGGGGGAAAGAGAGGAGGGGTACAGAGTGGGGGTGAGAGAGGAGTTCAGAGAGTGGGGGGATGGAGAGAGTGGGGGACAGAGAGAGAGAGGACAGAGAAAGAGGGGGAAAGAGAGAGAGGGGCAGAAGGAGGGGGCAGAGAGTGGGGCACAGAGAGTGGGGGACAGAGAGAGGGGTATAAAGTGGAGGTGAGAGAGGGGTTCAGAGATTGGGGGGAGGGAGAGAGTTGGGGACAGAGAGAGAGGTGACAGAGAGAGTGTGGGACAGAGAGAGAGGGGGACAGAGAGAGAGGGGGACAGAGAGATAGGGGTACAGACAGGGGGGATAGAGGGAGGGGGGCAGAGAGAGAGGGGGACAGAGAGAGAAGGGACAGAGAGAGGCAGGTGGGGGACAGAGAGTGGGTCAGACATAGGGGGTCAGAGAGAGGGGGACAGAGAGAGGGGGTCAGAGAGAGGCGGGTGGGAGGGAGAGCGGGACAGAGATAGAGGGGGAGAGAGAGAGGGGGACAAAGAGGGGTGATAGAGGGAGGCGGGTGGGAGAGTGAGGGGGGAGAGAGAGAGGGACAGAGAGAGGGCGACAGATGGGGGAGAAGAGAGCGGTGGTGAGAGAGAGGCGAGTGGGAGAGGGAGGGTCAGAGAGAGAGGGCGACAGAGAGAGTGGGACAGAGAGTGGGTCAAATAGAGGGGGTCAGAGAGAGGGGTACAGAGAGAGGGGGACAGAGAGAGGGGGACAGAGAGTGGGTCAAATAGAGGGGGTCAGAGAGAGGGGTACAGAGAGAGGGGGACAGAGAGAGGGGACAGAGAAAGGCGGGTGGGAGACAGAGAGTGGGTCAGACAGAGGGTGTCAGAGAGAGGGGGTTAGAGAGAGGCGGGTGGGATAGAGCGGGGGACGGGGGGGACAGAGAGAGGTGTACAGAGAGAGAGGCGTGTGCGAGAGAGAGGGGGTCAGAGAGAGGCGGGTGTGAGGGAGAGCGGGACAGAGATACAGGGGGAGAGAGAGAGGGAGACAAAGAGGGATGATAAAGGGAGGCGGGTGGGAGAGAGAGGGGGGAGGAGGGAGGGGGACAGAGAGAGGGCGACAGACGGGGGGAGAGCGGGTTTGAGAGATAGGCGGGTTGGAGAGGGAGGGTCAGAGAGAGAGGGCGACAGAGAGATTGGGACAGAGAGTGGGTCAGATAGAGAGGGTCAGAGAGAGGGGGACAGAGAGAGGTGGACAGAGAGAAAGGGGGTCAGAGAGAGGGGGGCAGAGAGAGGGTGACAGAGAGAGAGGGGGACAGAGAGCGGGGGACAGAAAGAGAGGGGGACAGAGAGTGGGGGGATGGAGAAAGTGGGGCACAGAGATAGAAGGGACAGAGAGAGTGGGGGACAGAGAGGGAAGGGGCAGAGAGAGGGCGAAGAGAGAGGGGACAGAGAGCGGGGGAGACTGAGGGGGGACAGGGAGAGGGGGACAGAGAGACGGGGAAAGAGAGACGGGTGTGCGAGATAAGTGGCTGTCTAGCACCATCTACGGCACTTTTTATTTCCCTTCCCAGGAACAAAGACACGGAGGAGTCTGTCCAAAACTTTTTCATTCAACTTTGCAAAGTCGGGTGCTGTTCCCAAAGGTACACACACACAAGCATAGTAATCTCCACGCATTATGTACATGTATATGTGGGCTGGGTCTACTACTGCTGCCTTGACCAATGAGTGCTAGGATTCCCCACTGTTTTCCTTATTTCGGTTCTGGTGCCTGCGATTATTTTGTTATTCACTTGGCCAATCAGTGTTTGAGCTTCCCGTTCTTTCCTTATATGGATGATGTTGTACAACTGTGGTTAAGGGCGGCCTCTCAACTATCGAGGAAAGCTGTTACAACTGTTTCATTCATATAAACGTGGGGGAGGTCCGGCAACAGTTTCGAGTGTCTGCTTGTGTTTACTATGAGGTAGAAAAGACTAAAAGGCAGCTAACCGTCTACCCCCTACATGCTTGTGTTCACTATGAGGTAGAAAAGACTAAAAGGCAGCTAACCATTTAAAAATTACACTACCCCCTACAAATCCCCCGTGTCTTTTCTTACGGCCTGTAATTTTTCAACCGTAAGTTTCTTCTCCAGGGCATTTAATAACTCCCGAGCTTGTTCATCAAACTGCCCTTCTCTAATACTACCCCCGCCCAAGAGGGATTCACGTTGTTCCATCTCGAGATTTATTCGTTCAACCTGCCCATAGGGAACATCTTTCTTAGTAAGGGCGGTTTCGATCAGTCGTTGAGTTAATCCCCGGACACAGGGAATAACGCAACACCCAAGGGCAGTGAGTACTCCTGCCACCACTATACATGAGACAAGAAAGGGAACGACCACCCCCGTCCATTTACCGAACCAAGCTTCCAACCAGTCCGTGAGGCCAGAGTCGATGCCCGAGTTTTCGGCCAGTTCGTCCGCCAATGTGGTGAGTCCATCCAGGGCGCGGGTGATGGACCCATCAGGGGCTGTGTTGTTGGGGATGAAAGTGCAGCACTGAGTGCCTATCATGACACAAACACCCCCCTTCTCTGCCAACATCATGTCTAAGGCCAACCTATTTTCCCACGCCATCCTACTAGTGGCGTCCAGTTGTTCTGCTATTCCTTTCACTGCATCCCGGGTATAATTAATGAACCTCTGCTGATTGTAGTAAATATAATTAATCCAATCCACAATCTTATTGATGGTCACCCACCAGAACAGTGACGACTCAAAACCCGCCGCTATCTGGTTCCTAGCCTTGTATTCGTCAGGAACACCCCTGGGGACCCCTATGGCATCTAAATATATGTTATCATCGAAAGAGGTCTCCAAAGAACGGGGTTGCTCTTGTTTTTCGAATACCAGGGTGAATGGGATGGCCAATTGAACGATCGCACAAGTGCCCGTCCATTTTTGGGGCAGGGTCGGTCGCAGAACCCTCCCACCACAGTACCACCAGAGGTCTGCCCTAGGCACATGAATGTGGGAGTAATTCCCACCCCCGGTAGTTTCATTGACCAGCCGAATTGATCCGCTGCACTTGTCAAATGTCCCCACATCGTCGTCCCACTGTAGTCCCGTCCGAGAGACGCAGGCCTGGTGCGTACCCGTTACCCCTGAGAATGATGGCGGGCGGGGCGCCCCCTCAGACCTGACGGGGGGGAAACTTCAAACTCAAGGGTCGACAAGTGGGGTCGTTCCAGGCCTCTCGGTCCTGGTACAGCCTTATCATGCAGTCCATGGCTCGTGGGTGTTTCTCCCATCCCAGCGGGAATGGGACCACCTGAGGGTTAGGGCGGGCACTCGTGCATGCATAGCAATCACTCTTTTTCATGCTCCTCGCAGTATATTTGACCGATTCCATCCAGGCATTCGCCTCCCCGTATCCCGTTTCTATTTCAAAGGTCTTTTCCAAATCCGTCGTCTCAATTATTCTAATCTTTTCCTGCTTATCAGTGGTGGATGAGCCCCCAGACTCAGCTTCAATGACCGTGATATACGTGCAGCACAGCTGCACCCCCCCCCCCATCCTGCCTGGCCCCCAACTCTAATACCTAGTATTGTTCTATTAAGGCTCGCCTCGTTCTTTTCCAAGTTCTTTATGGTCAGATAAAGCGGATTGCACTGATTCTGCCCACAATCTCGTCCAGGTGTGATGGGATCACGGACAACTGACACCATAGCCTGGACCCCGGGGGCTGGAGGACTATTTAGGCCTTCCCTACCATACAATTGTAATACTAACGCCTGACCCTGGAATCCCCTTTCTCTCTCTAGGTTCCGCTTAGTTTGATTCAGTTGACTTTTAGTCCTACAGGGCACCAACTCACATAGGTCTAAGGTAAGTGTCTGTGTTGATTGGTTGGCAAGCACGGAGATGGTGAACCACTGACGGTCCTCTGCTTGTTTTTTCCAGAGGCCAAATTGGGTAACACGCACACTATGACCCAGCCCAAGGATAATGGCATAGCAAGTTAACAATACGATTGACCGCATTTTTTTTTTCCGCGACACCCGTAGCCCGAGGGCACAGTTCCTTTAGAGTCGCCAAAGTCCAATTAGTTCGTTCTCAGGGTCTCTGTTCCTTAGGTGCCTTTGTCAGAGAGGTTCGTTCGTCCTCCGTCGGTTGTGGCACTGGTCCCTTGACTCGAGTGTAATGTGTCCAGCACTTTTCGGCCGTACGGACAGCCGTTTCGGTCGTCAAAAGTACCAGGAAGGGACCGTCCCAAGTTGGTTCGAGGGTACGTTGCTTCCAGCTTTTAATCAGGACCCACTGACCCGGCTTGACGGTGTGCACCGCAAACTCGAGGGGCGGCGTCTGTGCCAAAAGTCCCTGTTGGCGTAAACGAGATAGAGCAGACCCCAGAGCCACCACATATTTTTGCACAAACATATCCAGAGACTCGAATACAGGAGGTTCCCCCTTCGGCCCATGGAACGGGAGGCCAAACAGCATTTCGAAAGGGGAGACGCCCAAATCCCGCCTCGGCTGGGTGCGAATTTGCAATAGGGCGAGGGGTAGGCATTTGGTCCAAGGCAGGACAATTTCACTAGTGAGTTTGGTTCGCTGCTTTTTGATGGTCTGGTTCATTGTTTCGACCTTGCCCGAGGAGGAGGGATGCCAGGGGGTGTGCAAATCCCAGTCAATCCCCATTGCTTGCACTACATTCTGGAGGACGGTCGAGGTGAAGTGGCTCCCCTGGTCAGAGTCAATAGCGCGGGGTAGCCCAAATCGTGGGATGATTTGCTCGAGTAGAATCTTGCTAACCTGAGTTGCCGTTGCCGTGGTAGTGGGGAAAGCTTCCACCCATCCTGTCAGGTGATCTACCACTACTAATAGATACTTCAGGCGACCTATGGGGGGGAGCTCAGTGTAATCTACCTGAACACACTCAAACGGCCTATAGGCTGGACTCCTACCCCCTTGTCTTGCATGCTGCCGCAGCCCCCTTTTGTTAATCTTTCGACACGTTATGCAATCTCCTGTGACCTGCTTGGCTACCGTGTACAGACCAGGGTGAGCATATCGGCGCAGGAAGGCATCACACAGTGCCTGGGCGCCCCAGTGACCCCCTTGGTATAAACGGGCAATAATGTCCCACTTCAACGGTCGATTTAGTAGCTGGCGGCCATCGGGTAAGGTCCACTTGCCTTCCCTGTCCTTTGTACCCCCCAGAGACGCGAGAAGAGTTTCTTCTTTGTCAGTAAACCTGGGCACTTCGGTAATTTCGGATATCTGTGAAATCCTTACCAGGCAGTTTATTACTTCCTTCCCCATCCCAGCCAATTTTGCCTGTTCATCTGCCAATTGATTCCCCAGGGTCTCTATTTTATCGTCTTTCTGGTGTCCTTACACATGTACTACAGCAATCTCTTGTGGCAGCAACAAATCCTCCAAGATCATGGCTACTAGTTCCTCGTGGACCAACTCCTTTCCTCTACTATTTATCATTCCCCTTTCTTTCCAGATCTTTAGTAAGGGGGGCATAGTCGTCTATCCATAACCGACAATAGCCTAAGAGTCCCAAGAACTTCCGCAACTCCCTTTTGGTCGTTAGGAGGCCTAGTTCGATTATTGCCCGCACTCTTTCCGGACTTATTCGTTTCTGTCCCTGGCTTATCAAGTGTCCCAGGTACTTAACCTCTTTCTCGACATAGTGGAGCTTCTTCTGGCTCACTCTTAACCCCTTCTCAGCTAGGTAATTTAACAGGGCATTAGTCCCACGTAGGACGTCCTCCTCCGCCGGTCCGGATAAAAGGAGATCGTCCACGTATTGTATAAGCTTAAGGGCCGGGGACAAGGTTAGTCCCTCCAATAATTGTTCCAGAATCTGCCCGAACAGAGTCGGGGACTCAGTGAATCCTTGGGGGAGTACGGTCCACCTGTACTGTTGTTTTCTGCCAGTATCAGGATCCTCCCATTCAAAAGCAAAAAGATCCCTACTGTCCTTGTCCAGGGGACACGCCCAGAAGGCATCCTTTAAGTCGATAACACTAAACCAGCCGTGGTCCGGGGGGATTCGCCCCAGAATAGTGTATGGGTTCGGTACCACAGGGTGCCGTACTTGGACAATTTTATTTACTTCCCTTAGGTCTTGGACCATTCGGTAGTTTCCATCCGACTTCCGGACCGGCAGGATGGGGGAGTTGTATCGTGACATACAGGGCTCTACCAATCCATCTTTTATTAGGTCTTCCATAACTGTCTTGAGGCCCTGCCTCCCTTCCCAAGAGATGGGGTATTGGCGCACTCTGACGTCGGGGCTCTGGGGCTTTACTTTTACCTCCACAGGTCGAATTCCGAGTCCCCCCCGGTTCCCTTTGGCGACCCAAACCCTAGGTCTATCTCTGTCAATCGGGACTCACTAAGGTATGACATGGTAACGGCTAATTCTTCCTCTTCTCCCACTTCTATTCGCAATCCGAAACGGACTATCAAATCCCGTCCCAACAACCCACAGGGAAGATGGGGGAGCTGAAGGAGTTCCATCTGGAGCTCCTCCTCCTCCAGCCGCAAGGGTTGTGGTTCGAATATTTTCGCACTAAAAACCCCACCCTTAACTCCTGAAATGTTTAACGTTTTAGCTTGGAAGCCAACCCCCCTCGGTGGAGGGGAATTGAGGACCTGACAGCGCCTCTGTCAACTAAGAAGGTAACATCTTGTCTAAATGGGCCCACCCGTAAATTTACCAGGGGTTCTTGGTAGGCCCGTGTTCTGATCCTCCCCTGACTTCCCTAATCCATTTGTTCACACTCCATTTCATGCATCCCTTCTCTTTCCCTTTTAAACTCGGGACAATCCCTTTTGAAGTGTCCCAGTTTCCCGCAATGGTAACATCCGGCCTTCTGAGGGCGCTCAATTCCCTAAGATCCTCCTCTCTCACTTCTGCCCCGTCTCGCTTCTCTCCCTCTCCAACTTTTCTTCGACGTTCCTCTTTCCACCCCATAATCTCCCTCCCCCATTCCGGTGGATTTACAAGCTTCCCGTACGGCTGCCACCATCATTTTTGTCTTATGTTTCTCCCTTATTACATCCCTCTGAACGTACACCTTCTGTGCTTCCCGTAATAATTCTGCAACATCCTTTTCAGCCCAATCCTCCACTTTCTGTAATTTCTTCTGAATGTCAGGCCATGACTTAGTCACAAAGTGCACCTTAAGCATGCTCTTGCCCATTTCCCCATCGGGGTCTAAACCTGAATACTTTCGCATGGACTCCCGCAAACGGTCTAAAAACTCACTCGGGGATTCATCCTTTTTCTGTCCAACTTCAAATGCTTTCACTAAATTCCGCTGTTTGGGCACGCAGGTTTGGATCCCCCTGATTATAAGGCTTCTGAGGTCTGTCATATTGGCCCGTCCCCCCGCGTCGTTATGATCCTACCGGGGGTCCTCTAAGGGGTATTTCTGCTCTCCACGCTGAGGGCCGTCCTGATGCTCCCTATCCCAAATGGCCATTGCACTATTCCGGATCATAACAATTTCATCGTAATTAAATTGTATTCTCATCATGGCCTGCAATTCAGCCCATGTGTATATACTGGGCCCCAGAAATTGGTCCAGTTTTATTCCCACACTGACGGGGTCGTCCAGTAGACGGGGTAGTTCATTACGGAGTTGCCGGATATCACCAGAATTTAAAGGTTGTACTACGAACCCGGTCCGTTCGTTCCCAAACGGCACCTTTCGTAAGGGGTTCAGCTGTTCGATATTGTCACTCCTCCCAGCTCTCAATCCCTCTTCTCGACCTCTCCGCATCTCGAGTTGGACTGATTTCCTAGTGCCTGGGGTGAGTTCTGCGCCCCCTCCTGTGCCCCCCCCCCCCCCCAGCAGTCCCCTTCCTCACTGGTCGTAGCCTGCTGGGACTCGGAATTATCCGTCGCAGGAGGGAGGTCCGCGCTGGACGCCTGGTCGTGCACGGGTGGTATATACGGGGGCGGGGCAGACGGTGGCAAACCATCGGTGAGGATGTCCCAAGACTGCTGGGGCTTCCTCGGGTCTGTTTGGGGAATCAGAGGATAGAGACGCGTGGGACTCTCGCCGTCGCCCGCTAACCAGGCGGCGGCATATTTGCTTTCCTCTGGGTCAAACGGTTGTTTTCTGTTAACGTATACATTTAGGATTTGACACACCCAGTCTTCATCAGACCCATACTCGGGCCAAACTACCGAGGGGGCGCGGATAGGTTCTTTGGTCCATATAAAGCAACAATCTTTTATCATGGTCTCTTTCTTTAAGTGCTTTGTTCTCCTACTGTCCGTTCATAGACTTAACTTCCGACCTAATCGACTATCGGGGGGTATTTCTTTCCCATTTGCAGTCTTCCCTGACTTTTCCTTAGTAAATCTAGAAGTCTGATTTCCCATGGTTTATCTTCGGTCCTGGTCTTAAACGCCCAAAGCGTTTTCACAGATGACCGTCAAAACCACAATTTCCCGTGGTTTACCTTCAGTCCTGGTCTTAAACGCCCAAAGCGTTTTCACAGATGACCGTCAAAACCACGCGGCCAACAAGGAAGAACAAAAGAATCTCTTACCTTGATCCGTGCACGGAGTTGTCTGGCCTTTTTAAATGTGTGTACCCCCGTGTATAGTCACTAACCGGTCGTCCCAGCACTCGTCCGTGTGTTCCTTTTCCAGGATTCAAAATTATTTTTAAATGAGTCGGGTCACGTCCTCTCTTGGCCGACGGCCGACGGCCGACGGACCAAGCTGATCAGTGAGAAGTATAAATATATACTAGACGCGTCTTTGTTGTAATCAGGCTTGATCCGTGAGCCGAAGAGACTGCCCCCCCCCCGGCAATAATTATTTCATCCCGGACGAACCCCCAATTGTGCGAGATAAGTGGCTGTCCAGCCCCATCTACGGCACTTTTTATTTCCCTTCCCAGGAAGAAAGACACGGAGGAGTCTGTCCAAAGCTTTTTCATTCAACTTTGCAAAGTCGGGTGTTGTTCCCAAAGGTACACACACATAAGCATAGTGATCTCCACGCATTATATACATGTATATGTGGGCTGGGTCTACTACTGCTGTCTTGACCAACGAGTGCTAGGATTCCCCACTGTTTTCCTTATTTGGGTTCTGGTGCCTGCGATTATTTTGTTATTCACTTGGTCAATCATTGTTTGAGCTTCCCGTTCTTTCCTTATATGGATGATGTTGTACAACTGTGGTTAAGGGCGGCCTCTCAACTATCGAGGAAAGCTGTTACAACTGTTTCATTCATATAAACATGGGGGAGGTCCGGCAACAGTTTCGAGTGTCTGCTTGTGTATACTATGAGGTAGAAAAGACTAAAAGGCAGCTAACCGTTTACCCCCTACATGCTTGTGTTTACTATAAGTTAGAAAAGACTAAAAGGCAGCTAACCGTTTAAAAATTACACTACCCCCTACACCACTGTTTCCTTTTCTAGTACCACTCCTCCACTTTTCGCAACAAATTTAAATGTAACCATGTTGGAGATATGGCCAATGATAAAGGTCTCAAACTGGGTCAGGTTCAGTGATAGGAACAAGTCACGCAGACTTCTTCAGTCAGCCACATATAACTAATAGAAATAATGGATGAGCATGGTGGATCTGCGGTTAGCACTGCTGCCTCATATCAGCAAGGAGCTGGGTTCAATTGCAACCTTCAATTCTCCCCGTGTCAATGTGTGTTTCCTCCATTTGATCCAGTTTCCTAACACGATCCAAAGATGTGCAGGTTAGAGTTAATTGGCCATGCTCAATTGGCCATAGTGCTCAGTGATGTTGGTTTAGTCATGGAAAATGCAGGATTACATGGTTAGGGTAGGGGGATAGGTCTTGGTGGGATGCAGTTCAGTTGGCCAGTGTGGACTCAATGGACAGAATGTCCTGCTTCTACACTATAGAGGTTCTATGACAATGACAAGTTTGGACTAGACAAACACCCAGTGGGTATCTATCTGATCCATGCTCCTCAAGGTCTTGCATATTTCAATAAGATCACCTCTCATTCCAAGAATAATCTGTTAAAGCCTCTATGATATAAAGTTAAAAATCACACAACACCCGGTTATAGTCCAACAGGTTTAATTGGAAGCAATCTAGCTTTCGGAGCGACGCTCCTTCATCAAGTAATAGTGGTGGGCTCGATCGTAACACAGAATTTATAGCAGAAATTTACATTGTGATATAACTGAAATTATACATTGAAACGTTGATAGTCTGTTCAGCCTTTCATCTATTAGAATACAGTAATAGTTTCACTTCTTTCATGTGTAAATCGCAAAACCGTTTTTTTTGAAGTTGCAGTCTCGGGTTAGCTGTTAACAATGGTGATAGCTAGACACCACCTTCAACATATTGTCTCGTTTTCACCATTGTTAACAGCTAACCCGAGACTGCAACTTCAAAAAAAAAGTTTTTGCGATTTACACATGAAAAAAGTGAAACTATCACTATATTCTAATAGATGAAATGCTTAACAAACAATCAATGTTTCAATGTATCATTTCAGTTACATCCCACAGGAAATTTCTGCTATAAATTCTGTGTTACGATCGAGCCCTCCAATGTCACCTGATGAAGGAGTGTCGCTCTGAAAGCTAGATTGCTTCCAATTAAACCTGTTGGACTATAACCTGATGTTGTGTGATTTTTAACTTTGTACACCTCAGCCCAACACCGGCATCTCCAAATCATGTCTATAATATAAGCCCTTTATCCCTGGAATACGTGAAGTGAAACATCTCTGAACTGCTTCCAATGTAATTATATCTTTACTCAGGTAAGGAGACAAAATAACAACCTCAAACCCCAGATGAGATCATTTATTATTTTCTCAGTGTTGTGAGACTTTGGAAATCTATTCCTGCAGAGGATTGGAGGCAGAGATATTGAATATTTTTGAGGCACAGACGGAAGGTTCTTAGATAATAATGGAGTCAAGCATTATGGGGCAGGAATGTGCAGTGTGGGGGAAATGATGGCAGTAGTACAAAATGATACTGATCCAAAATACCCAGGAACATAATGCAAAACAAATGTTAACGTATATTTTAAAAATGCAAAAGTGATAGAATATAGTTCCAAAGGACCATGGGGCTGCTCTGTCATGAGAGAGAGAGACCACTCGTAGTGGTTCAACATGAGGGTCAGCACACCTAAGGTGTCGGGGTGAGGTTGAGAGAGCGTCCTCTTCATATTAGCCGCTGTCAGTGTGGGAAATTGAACCTGCACGGGTGTCCTCCCTTTGCATCACAAACCAGCCATCCAGCAAAATGGGTGGGAGACTGTGTAACTGTTACAGACAGAAACAGCCACAGACAAAGGACAATAGAAACTTTCATAACAAGGGAAAAAGGTACAATTCAGATAACGGTCAAGATAACGGCGGAGGACAAAAATATTCTCGGCTCGAAATTGTATTTTATAATGAGACAAGTGTTTAGAAGCTGTCTTTGACTGAATAAAATAAGGTGAGACAAGTGAAATAACCAGAATACTAATTGTTATTGCTTACCGATAACCATAAAATAAGTGTAGATATTGGTCAGTCTGTGTAAAATGAGGTTATCATTACATAAAAGTATACAACTGATGGAATATATTGTTTGGTTGTCCGTCCCTGTGGGAAATTCCCTCGAAAAGGCGCTTGAAGAAAACGGGGTAAAAATGCCTGAATGTCGTCTGGTCAGTGACAGGAACCCAGGGGGTTGAATAACTGAACGTTCCTACGACATGGAGCTGAGAAAACCATCAAATAAGCCGCAATCTTATTATATGCTAGAGCACATTTGAAGGGTTGATTGCCCTCATGATGGATTTTAATTGGATGTGATTTCAATAACATACATCTCTACTCCTTCCCATTATATGTTACATACTGGTGCATTGACATTTTCCTGAAAACGGAAATTACTTGGAACATGTTCTGGAACATCCCATAATCGACATTCTCCACAATGTTCTATCACCGTGTGAGTGTATTGGAAAGGCGAGAGAGAAAGAGAGAAAGAGAAAAGGCGCTGCGTGCAGCAGTGAGAGTGATGGAGCATGAGCCTTGTTCGAGGGTAGATGCTGTAACAGATTTCAATAGTGTGCGGGAACAGAGAGAAGATGGTGACCCTTATCCTAGCACAATGGGGAAAGTTATTGATGCCTGTCGTGTACTGTTGGACATTTCTTCAGACCGCAGATCCTGCACTGAGCTGGGTGGTGAGCTGTCACCACTGTGCAGGGCAGCTCCAAACTGAGAAAGCTCAACCGTTTACCAATTGGCCTTTTAAAGATGGTACAAGTGCCAGGGATCACTTACTATCCATGGGGCATCCAAGCGATTGTGTTTACCTCTAGCCATGAAGGGTGGGAGAATTATAGGGACACCGTGGGATGGGTGGGTAGTGAATGAGGTGAGTTCGATAAGGTAGCACCAGGAAACTAACTCGGCCTCGTACAGGTGATCCTTCAGTCACACTCAATGAAAATGGCACTGAGATAAATTATTATTAGTTACTGCCCAATGACTTGAAGAATCTGCTGACTCCACTCCGCTACAAAGCTGAAGAACAAATTATCACCCAAAACTTTCCATAATTCGAACTCACATCAATATCCCATTCACCCATCATTCCTGGGAATACTGGCTCACGTTGCAGAATGCTGTCAAAATATCTTCATTTCAGCATTCTGAAACCTATGATCTTCCATGAAATTGTCTCTCAATCTCCCTTTCCCTTTTTTTCCCCAAAATTATTTTGTTCGTTGATATTTACATTGATTCCCCCGCCATCTCTCTCTGGCAGTGATGTTCACATCCACAGCACCCCCTTGTCATGGCACAATGGACATATGGGGCTGTAAATGCATGGACGCTGCACATCCTGTCAATTCCAGCATGGGCTGCAAGATTCCTGACTCTGGGCAGTGATGTACCACAGTGTTACTGAGCAATGTACTGGGGTGGTGAAAACAGCTGTTTTGACAGTAACTGTTCCAGGTTGATAGATCCATTCACTGCAAAGTTCTCCATACTTTACAGATGCCTTGTCCACGGCTATAAAGCAAGACAGTGGTGTGGGCTGCATATCACCCCATACTGGACAGACCGTTTCATCGGTGTTTCCGAATCAGTGCATCGGTGTGTACTGTACTGCTCCACGTGTTGAACAGATAGCTAGTGGACTGGAGAGACCTGTGCTATATTCCATTCTGGACTGATTGCTGGGTTCTACTCAACCTGGTCTGTACAGTGCTCCATGTTGAGTAGATATCTCATCTGGGCTTATACGGTCTGGGCTGGATCTGTGAGGTGGATTAACTATGCGATATAATTCTTGATAGAGTTATCGCTCCTCCAGCATGGCGAATTCCGCTGTCCAATCCTGTGTTTCTGCAAGATGTTGTTCATTAAGTAATTAGCCAATTAAAAAGTGAATATCTGTCTTTTTTGTTATGCAACTGAATAGACACATCTCAAAATATATGCTGAATGTAATCTTGACCAGAACATTTTCTTATTTTAAATAAAAATGTGAGGTGCTGTGTTTTAGATGCAATTCACTTGGTTAAAATATTCGACATGAAGCAAAACACAATTCATTCAACCACTGTCAACAAAACACAAAAAAATGGAGTAATAGATTGTTTACCTACTAAACAATAACTGTTCCTACATGGTAAAATCCTATAAGCACACACTTGTCAAAGAACAAATTCAGGAAACAGATTGTTTCACATGTAGTTCTCCAATCCAGGAGGAAAGAACATCAAAAGACAATTCTGAGAGAAATCTTTCCAGCCTTCCACTCCTGCTGAGACCCCAGCAATAACTGGGGCAAGGTAAAATGAAGAATGCTGGTTCTGTGACAGCTTGACCGTCACTCCAAAGGACTGGGCCGCAGCTGCAAGGACCGCAAGGAATGGACTGTATCTACGCTGTTTATGGAACTGTAGGAGCCTCTCAAAAATGTCTAGCCCCACCTAAGACGTTAAATGATGGTAAGATAAATGTCAAAGTTAAATATAAAT
Organism: Chiloscyllium punctatum; assembly: GCF_047496795.1. Lineage (NCBI taxonomy): Eukaryota > Metazoa > Chordata > Chondrichthyes > Orectolobiformes > Hemiscylliidae > Chiloscyllium > Chiloscyllium punctatum. The sequence goes on from NC_092765.1 coordinate 70,408,851, forward strand.
AACTAAAATGAAAGGATACAGCAGGCCTGGTTATCAGACACAGCCGGCCCTCGGAGCCCAACAATTCCGACCCTGCCAAAACATAGTAGGATCATCGAGCTAGAGGATAGAAAGCATCAGCTGTCTGCCTCACCTATAACCTTACAAGTAGAGATGATGTTATTAGCCCAATAGTCAGCGATGTCAACATCCCAACCAGACCAAGTATTATTGTGACTTATAAGGATTGTAGTGAAAGAGTTAACTGGAGATGTTTGTACAGTGACTGTGATTGATGCCTGTCACCGTGAATACTAACTGTGTCATTGAAGGGTTTCCCTCTTCTATTAGTAAGGGGCTTCCGTCAACCTGTTATTCCATATTATCAGGGGCAGCGTCATCCTCAAGATGATTGGGCTCAGCAGCTACAGGGAGAGGGAGACGAAAAAAATCTTTGAACAACAGACTGGAATGATCCAACAATGGATCTGAATCTGAGAGCATTAGACTGGAATTTTCCAACAATGTATCAGAATATGAGAGCATAAGACTGGAATGTTCCAACAATGGATCAGAATATGAGAGCATAAGACTGGAATGTTCCAACAATGGATCAGAATCTGAGAGCATAAGACTGGAATGTTCCAACAATGGAATGTCGTTTATCCTTGGGTCTATACTTGGTTTCTCAGAATTGAGGATACGAGCTGTACTGATGATTATTCAGGCAGGTTGCCATCATATCCTCGCTATTGTTGGTGTTCCTGGTAAGCGTATCTCTGTCAATTCTTTTAGCGATGGTGAAGGTTATTGCTATTTCTGTTATTTATATTTAACAAATACATAACCTGTTATCTTCAGTCACAAATTCCACTTCATTTCTATCGATTTCCGAATCCTCACTCATAAACATCTAAGAAGGAACAAGTCTGTTCAGACCCTTGAGTGTTCCTTTTGCCCCGAACTGTTTTATGTCTCTCTATTCTCTCTGTTATCAACCCTGCCTTCACCCACCACTATAATATCCACAGTCTCCAGCTGTCCCTCAGTGCTATTGCAAAATAAGCTATCATCTGCCCTCTTGTTAACTTCAGATTTCATTTCTGACCACTCTTCCAGTTACAAATATTTTTACTACAATTTTGTACTTGTGTCTCCAGTTATTTCATAATAGGGACCTCATATCTGAATAATAATGTCACTTGCCGTGTTATGACTCTAAACACATTGTGTCAAATTCTACCAGAACCAATGATAGAACTTAAATTCAAACGGCAACAATTGGAAAGAAACCTCATTTTGCAACGGCAACGATAAACCATCAGGATTTCTTTTATTATTTCACTGATAACCTTTGGTAATGAAACCAAGTGTGACAAAAAAAGGTTGAGTCCATATTGTCTTGACAAATGGTCTCGCGGTCAACCACAATTAGTGATGGATGACCAGTGCTGCCCTTGCCAGTGATGTGGACATCTCGTGAAACAACAGAATTAAAGTTGAACTAAACCAAGGAACTGTGGATGATGGAGATCTGAAATAAAATTTCCCAGCGTCAGAAAATATTGGAGAATCTCAGCAAGTATGGCAGCCTCTGTCAGGAGAAAAACAGATAAAGTTCCAAATCTAGTGACCCTATATCACAACTGAAAGCAACTGGGAAGTAATGTTATTTATAACAGGGACGGTCGGATGTGTGAGGGGGAAGTTAGTTGAATGGATGTAGAAATGCCCGGCGAGAAAGAGAGAGAGAAATGAAAAGCAATCATAGGAACTGCTGATGATGAACCATAAGGAAAATAACATGAGACCGTATTCTAACATTTCCCCTTTTCCCATATTCCTGAATATCATGTGAATTTAGATGTGTCCCTGTTTACATTGAGTTATATTCCCTTTGTCTTTCTTCTCTGAGTGTGATGATCAACTCTATCGGCAATACTGGTGCCGCCCTTATAGTTGCTGAGATACAAAGGGACGGAATGTCACATTGTCAACTGATTATTTTGGAGAAGGGAACTGTAACTGTAGGGCTGTGCAGAGATGTAACTGTTTTTTCCTGCTAAGAACAGAAACATTTTCAACACTGAATGGGTGCACCGTGTGTGGGGGGATTTGGCTTGCTCCAGTAATTACAGAGTAAAGAGACGTTATGTGGACACTTTTCACTGGTTTGTGTTATCAGCTGCTGCATCCACTCAGAGAGACCCAAGGGTATGGTGACCCCACTCTGGACGAGATGTGAGCACTGCATTTACAGAGTTTTCTGGGTTCATGATAAACACATGGAATCGTGGCTACACAGAAGGGAAGCTCTGTACACAGGGAGGACCAGGGCACTGCATGTTCCTACCAGGAATTTCCAGAACCATTTGGCTAAACTGGACCCATTCCAAGTGTAAAATGTGAAACCAGCGTCTTTCAAAAATGAGGTGGTCACTGAGCTGTGTCCCCTCCTTCAAACTCACAGCAGGGACAGGACTGTGCTGACACTTACCATAAAGTGAACTGGAATGATTCTGGAACTTTACAGGCAGAGTGGGTGACATATCCATCACCATGAAGTGTATTGGATTGAGTCTGGAACTTTCCAGGCAGGAGTGAGTAACATATCCAGAGTGCAGTCCTCTGATATATCACTAGCTGATAGAAACCCATCTGCCTGCTGAGAGGATTACATTGGTTCGGTGTCCATAGAAGAAGGTGCAGAAACTAACTTTCAGAAATAGTAGGGAACAGGGGCCCTGGTGAAAATGAGGGGCTGCACGAAATTAGAATTAATGGACAGTATGTCTTTGAAAATCTAATCGAATAGAAGACTGGCATGTTGCTGGAACTGATGAGCTACATCCCCTATTATGGAGGAGGTGGCAACAGAGCTAGTGAAAGAATTCCTGACTATTCGTCAAAGCTGGTTAGATTCTGGAAAGGATCCTGCAGACTGTAAAACAGCAATTGTAAACCTAAACATTTTAAACAGGACGGAGACGGCAAACAGAAAACGAAATAGCTTGATGTCAGCTGTGAGAAAAACATTTTAACCTTTTATAAGGAATGTGACAGCTAGACGTTTGGGAAGTAATGATATGATTTGGCAGAGTCAGCCTAGATTCAGGAAAGGGAAATGATCTTTGATAAACCTGTTGTAGATTGTGGAGATTGTCCATTGTGACATCGAAAAGTGACAACTAGTGGGAGTAGAGGATTTGAATTTTCAGAAAACATTTGACACGGTTGAATACTGGTGAGTGGGGAATGTTAGAGTCCATGGGTAGGTAGGGGTGGAACACACAGAATGGATCCAAAATTGGATAATGTGCAAAATGAAGAGAGTAGTGTTTTTCTGTGGGTGGAAGGCTTGTGGGGTATCAAAAGGATCTGTGCTTGGGCAATAGCTATTCGCAAGGTGTAACATGATTCAGGTGGGAACAACAAATGTAATGATTCTCATTTAAGTTTATTAAATGGTGAGAGGTTGGGAAGTTCTGTTCTTGAAATGGACCTGGATGTCCTTGGTTATAAGTCACTTACAGAATTCAGATGGGACACTAAATAATTATAACCGGAAATGATATCTGGTCTTTCATGCAAAGTACTTGAAGCACTACAGCAATTATACCTTACTCAATGGTAGTGTTTTGTTGAAAGTGCATTTGGGGTATTATGTACAGACTGAGTCTACTTCATAAATAATGATCCTGGCGTGACGGTATCATCAGGAGAGAGCGGTAACTATTTAGTTAACCTGTAGCATTATGAGAGAATACAATGGTGAAACTTGACGGTTATGGACAGACACTCATTTTGTCCCAAGCAGCCAATGATAAGGTGAGAAATTTCGTCCTTTCCACAGGATGCTCGATTCCCAATAGTTTACGTGCCAGTGCATAGACCTCATTTCGATTAACAGAGAGGTACAGGCTCCAAAATAACTCTGAACACTGTAATGTGCAGTTAACGTGTGACCCTCCACTCAACGTTACATTGTCCATAATACTATTCGCAGCCACAATACCTTCATTCTGAAACAGTTAGCCATTCCCCAACAGCTTCTGATTTCCAGAGAGAACATAGGTCTGCTCTCGCAGCTACGAATATGCTTTGGAGACTTTATTTTTAAAAAAGGCTTCATTCCCACAGCCAGAAAGGCATGCTAACATAACCCTGATGCACTACGAATAATGAAGCCACCAGGAATACCATTGAACAGTCCATCTGTGCAGTTCCTGCTCCTTTTGTTTGTTATGCTGAAGAATCTCTGACACTTTCCTGTTCCTGCGTTAGTGTCTTGAGAAGGCGAATGGCCTCTTCCTGTTCCTTTGTAAGCGATTCTAGGTGTGAAATGGTCACTTTCTGATCCCGTGTAAGTCATGTGTGGGAGTGAGCAGATTCCTTGTCTTCCTGTGTAAAGGCAGGAGGGATTGAATGGGCTATCCCTCTTATTGTCCAGTAGTTTTGATGGGCCGAATGATTTTGCCATATTCCTGTGAAGCCAGATTGAGGTACTGAGTGAACGCCTCCTTTTTCTGTGGAAATGAGCAGCGCTATTTCATGAATGTTATCGACAGTTTAACATCACAGGCTTGAATGTTGTCTAAGTCTTGTTGCACATGGACACAGACTGCATCAGGAGGTCAAGGATGACAAAGCTTTCTGAGTATTATGTAACGTACAGTAAATATCGCCACTTCTGATCGATGTGGGCTCAATGGGATGAATGGCCTCCTTCCTCACAGCAGGGATTCCCTGCTGACAACTGGGGATGCCTGGGCTGAGGTAGCTACCCTGAGGATCTCCTGCAGAGATGTCCCACGGCTGAGATGATTGATGCCCACCGATGATAAACATGTTCCATTGTGCTGTGGATGATTCCAAACACTGGAGAGTTTGCAATGGATTCTGATGAAGTGTAATTTTGCTCAGGCTCCTTGATATTAAAAACTGCCTTGATATCAGGGCCAGTCGCTCTATTGCTCATATCAATAGGGCATCGTGAAGGAACAGGCAGTGATTTCTTCAAACAGGGGTTAGTGAATGTCAGGAATTCTCTATTCCAGAGAGTCAAGGGAGCGATAGCAGTGAATGGCCTCCAACTGCATCTGTCTAGCAGGTTGGTGGGTCTGAAAGAACATCAGAACAGGAGCAGGGTTATATCGTTAGACACGATGAACATTCTCCACCAGGCACTACGATTGTGGCTGATCAGGTTGTGGTCTCAGCCACACTTTCCTGTCTGTATCCGATCATCTTTGACTCACTTCTCTGTCAAATATTTAACTAACTCAGCTTTCGATAAATGTGAACAAAGAGGCACCACATACCTCTGGAGAAGAGAGTTCCCACTCAAATGGTCCTTTTAGAATTTCTCCTCATCTCCCTTATAGTGTCATGCAGCACGGAGACCTGTCCACATAACTCAGACATCCCAATCTGATCTAGTCCTACTTGCCAGGATTAGGCCCATATTCTTCTAAATCCTTCCTATTAATATGCATACCCAGATGTCTTTTAAATGTTGTAACTGTACCAGCCTCAATCACTTTCTCTGAGAGCTCATTCCATACACACTACACAACCTGAAAACATTGACCCTTTACTATCTTTCTTCTGTCACCTAAAGCCTTTTTCCTATCGCTTTGGAGTCCCCTGACGTGGGAAAAAATACCTTGGCTATTCAGATTATCCACGTTCCTCATGATTTTATAAACCTCTATAATGTCACGTCTCAGCCTCCGATGCTCCAGAGTAAACAAGCCCCAGTCTGTCCAGCCTCTCCCTGTAGCCTAATCCCTCCATGCCCGGCAATATCATTGTACATTTTTTCTGTGCCCTCTCAAGTTTAACAACATCCTTCCTGTAGGAGAGCGAACTGAATTAAATACAGTATTCTAAATCTGGCCTCAGCAACATCCTGCCCAGTTGCAACATGATCTCCCAACTCGCATACTCAATGTACTGATCAATGAAAGCAAGCATATGAAACCCCACCTTCACCACCCTGTCTACCTGGGACTTCACTTTCAAGGATCTATGATAGTGGGCTCTTTTGTTCAATAACGCTCCCCATGACCTCATCATTAATTGTATATGTCTTGCCATATTTTACCTTACCAAATGCAATACTTCACATTTATCTAAGTTTAACTCCATCTATCCCTCCTTGGCCCATGGCCCATCTGACCAAGGTCTCATTGTACTCTGAGGTAAAACTCGCTGGCCACTGCACCTCCCATTTTAATGTCATGTGTAAACATAATAAACGGGCAAATATTGACATTCAAATCATTTATATAAATAATGAAAAGCAGTGGATTCAGTACGGCTCTTTGTGGCACATCTCTGGTCATAGACCTCCAGTCTGAAAAAACAGTTCTTTGCCACCTCTGTCTCCTACCTTCAATCTAATTTTGTCGTCAATTGGCTAGCTTATCTTGGATCTATTTATGACCTAACCGTACTAACTTGTCTGCCATGTGGGATCCTGTCGACTGCCTTGCTAAATCTATATGGACAGCGTCGACGACACTGTCATCTTCAATCTTCTTTGTCACCTCTTCACAAAATGCAATCAACTTTGTTAGAAATTATTCCCCATGCACAAAGCCATGTTGACTATCCTTCATCAGTTGCATTTGCAAATACATGGAAATCCTGCCCCTCTCAATGCTCTCCACCAATATGACCACCAATGACGTTCACTGGCTCACTGATCTATGGTTCAGGTCACTATTCCATTTCCTCGTCCCACGCTTCCGCTGCTCATGTTAACGTTAATGTAACCAGGTTGGTGATATGATCAATAATATAGGTCTCACACTGTGTGAGGATTAGGAACGAATCAGGCAGGATTCTTTAATCTGCTAAAATTAACAAGTTTATGACCGAAACAAAGTTACTCAAACTAAGATGGAAATATGAATGACAAATAGTTTGACTACTGCAAATCTGTGTGTCGATCTTTCCCTCTCTAAAAATACTGACACATGCACACGTTTGATGACAAACGGAAAAATATAATCTGTGCAGAACGTTAACTTGAAAGAACTGTGCCCAAATATTAATTGAACTCATGGTGAAAGGAAACATGAGTGATAGTTCCAAACATCATTCAGTTTATGAAGCTACTCTGCTCTTACAAGCTACTGGTAATGGGATAACTTCCTGGAACAGGTGGATTTAGTTGGATTGCCTTTACTTCAGGCAGTGGAGCGATTCCAATCAATCCTCGACAGGAATCCTCCATGAGTGGTAAAGACGACTAAGAAGTTTTCAGCTCACACACATTGCTGGGAAGAGGAATAGCGAGAGAGGGAGCAACAGGCTGTTACTTCTCAGGAAGGATGCATTTCCTCCATCTCTGAGTTGAATCACACAATAACGTTATCCGGCCCCAAACTGGACCAAATGAAGTCTGTTTGAACAGTGTCTGAACTGTACGACTCCATCACATTCACTGCTCCATGTAGGTACCTCACTGCTGCTGTTGGACGCCTAGCCATTTCTTTTGGAACAAATAACGCCACTAGGCCTCAAAGGCTTCCGCTTCTTCCTTTCCCGCCGGACCAACCAGTACCCTTCCACTGACACCCTCGTTCGACTGACTGAACTCGTCCTCACTCCGAACAACTTGTCTTTTCAATCCTCCCACTTTCTCCAAATCAAAGGAGTAGCCATGGGGACCCGCATGGGCCCCAGCTATGCCTGCCTCTTCAACGGATATGTGGAAGAGTCCAGCTACACTGGCATCACCCCCCCTACCTTTTCCTCCGCTACATCGACAACTTTATCGGCGCTACCTCGTGCTCCCACGAGGATGTTGAACAGTTCGTCCACTTTACTAACAGCTTCCACCCCAACCTCAGATTTACCTGGACCGTCGCAGACTCCTCCCTCTCCTTCCTAGACCTCTCCATTTCTATCTCGGACGACCGACTCAACACGGATGTTTACTATAAACCGACCGACTCCCACAGCTACCTAGATTACAACTTATCCCACCCTGCCCCTGTAAAAACACCATCCCATATTCCCAATTTCTTCGCCTCCGCCGCATTTGCTCCCAGGAAGACCAATTCCAATACCAAACAACCCAGATGGCCTCCTTCTTCAAAGACTGCAATTTCCCCTCAGACGTGATTGACGATGCTCTCCACCACATTTCCCCCACTTCCCGCTCCTCGGCCCTTGAACTCCGCCCCTCCAATCGCCACCAGGACAGAGCCCCACTGGTCCTCACCTACCACCCCAATAACCTCAAGATACATTGTATCATCCTTCGTCATTTCAGCAAACTCCAAACAGACCCCACCACCAGGGATATATTTCCCTTCCCTCCCCTACCAGTGTTCCGGAAAGATCACTCCCTCCGCGACTCCCACGTCAGTTCCACACCCCCCACCAACCCAACCTGCACTCCATGAACCTTCCCATGCCACCGCAAGAAATGCAAACTTGCACCCACACCTCTCCCCTCACTTCCCTCCAAGGCCCCAAGGGATCCTCTCCTATCCATCACAAATACACCTGCCCCTGCACACACATCATTTACTGCATCCGCTGCACCCGATGTGGACTCCTCTACATTGGGGAGACAGGTCGCCTACTTGCAGAACGTTTCAGAGAACATCTCTGGGATAGCCGCACCAACCAACCCAACAACCCCCGTGGCTGAACACTTTAACTCCCCCTCCCACTACGCCAAGGACATTCAGGTCCTTGGACTCCTCCATCGCCAGACCATAGCAACACGGCGCCTGGTTGAAGAGCGCCTCATCTTCCACCTAGGAACTCTCCAACTACAAGGGATGAATGCTGATTTCTCCTTTTTTCTCATTTCCCCTCTCCCACCTTTTCTCAGTCCCAACCGTCGGACTCAGCACAGCCTTCTTGACCTGCAATCTTCTTCCCGACCTGTCCGCCCCCACCCCCTCTCCGGCCTATCACCCTCACCTGAACCTCCTTCCACCTATCCCATTCCCAACGCCCCTCCCCCAAGTCCCTCCTCCCTACCTTTTATCTTAGCCTGCTTGACACACCCTCCTCATGCCTGAAACGTCGATTCTCCTGCTCATTGGATGCTGCCTGACCTGCTTCGCTTTTCCAGTAAAAGGTATTTTTCCTGTCGTAAGGGAGTCCAGAACTAGACGGCATAGGTTTAGGGTGAGAAGAGAAATATATAAAAGAGTCCTCACAGGCAACTTGTTCATGCAGAGGGTGGTTCGTGTATGGAATGATTCATGAGAGCAAGCGGTGGAAGCTAGTACAACTGCATCATTTGAAAGGCATCTGCATGGGTATATCAGTAGGAGGGCTTTGGAGCGATCTGGCAGTTGGGACTAGTTTGGGTTAGGATATGTGGTCAGTATGGAGTTAGACCGAGATGTCTGTTTCCATGCTGTACATCACTAGGACTCTAGGACTCTATGGCCCAGCCTTCACTGTTCACTGGGGATGAGAATACCACAGACCGTACAACTCTAAGGAGATAGGAACATCCTTATCTCAATCTTAAATGGGAAAACATTTAATTGTAAAAGTGTATGAACCTCACAGCAAGTCGGCTTCCATTTTTTTAAAAATGAGGGCACAACCAATAGGAAAGACAAAGACCATTCAGCCCCTCAAACCTATCCCACCTTCCCATTGGCTACATTTAGTAAAGTATTTATCAAACGCAGCCTCCACTGCTCCCTTGGTTAGCATTTCAGATAGCGTAAACCATAGAACATATGAAATTGGTGAAGAACTAGACTGTTTCAGTCAACAAGTTTGATCTGCTGTTCAATCAGGGCTGACATGTTTCTCAACAAATTTATCCGCTTTCTCACTGTTATCTTGATCCATGTATCAATCAGAATATAGCTATCTGTGTCTGTGCTCTATGTCTGTATGCATGTGTGTGTTTCAGCTTATTGGCAGGAGGCAGAGGGTAGTGGAGGAAAGGTGACTTTTGGACTGGAGGCCTGTGACCAGTGACATTCCAAAGGGATTGCTGCTGGATCCACTTTTGCTTGTCATTTACATCAATTATTTAGATGAGAATTATACAAAGTATGGTGAGCAAATTTACATACGACAAAAAGATTAGTTATATAGTGAAAGGTGAAGAAGATTACATAAGATTACAACGAGATCATGTTTAATTTCTCAATGTATCATAGAAATGTACAGCACAGAAACGGACGCTCTGGTCAAACTCATTCGTGCCAACCAGATGTTGTAAGTTAACTTAGTTTCATTTTTCAGCATTTGTACCATATCGCTCTTAACCCTTCCAATTCATGTCCCCATCCAGATGCGTTTTAAATGATGCAATTGTACCATCCTCTACCACTTCGTCTGGCAGCTCATTGCATACATATACCACCTTCTGTATGAAAATGGTCTCCTTAGGTCCCTTTTATATTTTGTACATTTCATCTTAAATCTATTTCCCCTCGTTTTGGATTTCCCTACACTGGGGAAAAGACCCTGAATATTCACCTTATCCATCGTCTTCATGATTTTACGAAACTCTAGAATGTGCAAAATTCACTCCAATCAACACGAATGGCTCTGTTTTCAGTAAACCTGGGCCTAAATTTTGAAATTCAATACTGACTCCTCTTCCTTCTTCATCACATCAGAATTCTAAATTCATTATAACAACTTGTTCAGCCACATTATGAAACACCTCTGTGGGATTTGAATAAAAACTTATGGGCTCAAAGGTAGACATACTACCACCATTTGGCAACAATTCCTGAAGCTGAAACATTATTCTTCTGTGTGTTTGTTCATCAGACACTTTTGAAATACTGTGGCATACTTCTGTGAGAGTCAGGTCTTGAATCAAGACATTCTGGTCCAGAGTGACAGACGCTACCACGCAAGTTCATGTATTGGAATCTAACCCAGAGCTCTGGCTCAGAGGCATGGGCGTTACTCACTATACAAGTCTTAAACCATGCCCAGATTTTTGGTCACATTTTAAATGTCAGCTTTCAGCTCGGTGTGGATTCATTAAAATTTGGTTCACTTCACTGACTCACACAATTAAATGAATTACATTGTTAAACAGGTGAAATGCACTCACTTCAACTCTAGATTGTTGAGTTTATGTGTGCTGCCTTCGAGATAAACTATGAAGATCTTTAATTGCTTGGCTATGGTTTCCACCTGAAGTGGCTATTATCTGAGATCTGCAATATTAGGGAGAAAGCATCCTGCAGACACACTCTGCACTATAAAGGATCTGGAATAGATATTTATTACTGAACACCAGAGACGAAGAAAGAGCATACTTACTGGATCAAAAACACCAATCACTCTTTCCTGCTTCTAATGTGCGGCTGCTCTCTTCTTAAAACCACGAAGGAACCCAAGGCAGCTGATTACTGTCCAGCCTTTCTTCCCCAGTACTATCAGTCACTGGACTGAGGAGTGGCAGATGGATTTTAATTTCAATAATTACAATGTATCACAATTTGAGAAAACAAACAAGGAGAGGACATCTACAATTAAATGCCAGGCCATTGGTAGTATTGTAGAACAGACATATCTAGGGTTTTGTTTTTTTTTGAAGTTTGCAAAATGTGAAGGCACGGTGGTTATGAAGGCGTTTGGTTTGCTAGCCTTCATTGCTCAGACCTTTGAGTACAGGAGCTGGAACATTATCTTCAGGTTGCACTGGACATTCGTGAGGTCTATCCTGAAGTACTGTGTAGTTATGGTCACCCAGTTACATTGAGGATATTATTAAACTGGAGAGGGTTCAGAAAGGATTTGTCAGTCTGTTGTTGGGAATGGAGTGTTTAAGGACAGGTTCGATGGACTGGGACCTTTGCCACTGCAGCGTAGAAGTTTGAGGCAATATCAAACTTAAAGAGGTTTATAAAACATTTAGGGGTATGGATAATGTTGAATGGAAGGTGCCCTTTCCTTACAGTGGTGGATTTCAAGACTAGGGGGTAATTGTAAGATGACAGGAGAAAGGTTTACAGAAGACAAAGTGTCATAAAGCTACCCAGCTCTACCCAACCTCTCCCTGCCAAACAGATGACCTATATTAGTGTAGTTCAATTTGCCAGCATTTGGCGTATATCCCCCTAAACACTTCCTATTCACGTGGCCGTTCAGATGCCTTTTAAATGTTGTACTTGTCCCAGCCTGCACAACTTCTTCTGGCAGCTCGTTATATATAAAGCACCCTCTCTTTGAAAGCGTTGCCCCTTACATCCCTTTTAAGTCTTGCCCCTCTGAACTTCAACCTACGTCCTCTAGCTTTGAAGCATTCTACCCTGGAGAAAAGACCTTGACTATTGACACTACCCATTCCCCTTATGAGTATATAAACCTCTATGATCACAATTCAACCGCTGATGCTTCAGGGAAAATAATCCCGGCATATTAAGCCTCTCCATAAATCTCAAAACATCCAACCCTGGCAATATGTTTGTAAATCTTTTCTGAATTCTTTCACGATTCACGCATCTTTCCTCGAATAACGGGACCATAATTGCACGAAGTATTAAATAGTGGCCTAACCAATGTCCTGTACAGCTGAAAAATGACCTTCCAACTCCGACATTAAATGCACTGTCCAACAACGACAAGCATATCAAACACCTCAAAGTTGGTGAGAAGATTTGTTGCTCGGATGCTCGTTGTTGTGGTTCTGTTCACCGAGCTGGGAATTTGTATTGCAGACGTTTCATCCCCTGTCTAGGTGACATCCTCAGTGCTTGGGAGCCTCCTGTGAAGCGCTTCTGTGATCTTTCCTCCCACATTTATAGTGGTTTGAATCTGCCGCTTCCACTTGTCATATCCAGCTGTCCGTTGCAGTGGCCGGCATATTGGGTCCAGGTCGATGTGCTTGTTGATTGAGTCTGTGGACGAGTGCCATGCATCTGGGAATTCCCTGGCTGTTCTCTGTTTGGCTTGTCCTATAATAGTAGTATTGTCCCAGTCGAACTGATGTTGCTTGTCATCTGCGTGTGGCTACTAAGGATAGCTGGTCGTGTCGTTTCGTGGCTCGTTGGTGTTCATGGATGAAGATCGTTAGCTGTCTTCCTGTTTGTCCTATGTAGTGTTTTGTGCAGTGCTTGCATGGGATTCTGTACACTACATAATTGAGTCAGAGTTCTGGATGGAGTACAATTTGTACGAAGCATCCAGGAGAGTTGTCTTGAGCAGTATGTCAATAGTCCGACGAGAGAAATGGCCATATTGGTCCTGGTACTGGGAACGAGCCAGGACAAGTGGTAGAAGTTGCGTTGGGGGATTTCTTTTGGAACAGTGACCACAATTCCGTAAGTTTCAGAATACTTGTAAATAAAGAAGAGAGTGGTCCTCAGGGAAGTGTACTAAACTGGGCCAAAACCAATTATTTCAAAATTAGTCAGGAGCTGGGAAATGTGGATTGGGGACAGTTATTTGAAGGGAAGTCCACATTTTGAGATGTGGGAGGCTTTCAAAGATAGGCTAAAGATCGTATAGGATAGGCATGTCCAGTTGAAGGCAAAGGATAGGAAGGGCAAGATTCGTGAACCGTGGATGACAGCAGAAATTGTACGACTAGCCAAGAGGAAAAGGGAAGCGTACATAAGATCTAGGCATCTGAGAACAGAACGGGTCCTGGAGGAATATCGGAAGAGTAGGACAAGTCTTAAACAAGGAATCAAGCAGACGAAAGGGGGTAATGAAATAGCTTTAGCAAGTAGAATTAAGGAAAATCCCAAAGCATTTTGTTCTTATATAAGAAGCAAGTGGGTAACTAGTGAAAGAATTAGTCCACTAAAAGACAATGAAGGATGGCTGTGTGCCGAACCTGAGAGTGTTCACTGAGGAGAGGAACATGATGAATCTTGAGAATAGAGATAGACGCTTGATTAGTATCGATCACGTTGGCATAAGTAGGGAAGATGTGTTGGGTATCTAGACGCTATTAAGGTGGACAAATCCCCAGGACCAGATGGGATCTGTCCCAGGTTGTTGAGGGAGGCGAGAGAGGAAATAACTGAGGCCCAGAAAGATATCTTTGTTGCATCCTTTACTGCAAGCGTGGTGCCAGAGGACGAGAGAGTAGATTAGGTTGTACCCCTGTATAAGAAGGGTAATAGGGATATTCTGGGTAACTACAGACCAGTGAACCTGACGTCAGTGGTGGGGAATGTGATGGAGAGAGTACTAAGAGATAGGATCTATTTATATTTCGTAAAGAATGAGCTTATCAGTGATAGGCTACGTGGTTTTGTGCAGGCGAGATTGTGCCTTACCAACTAAATAGATTTCTTCGAGTAAGTAACCAAGTTGTTTGATGAAGGAAGAGCTGTTGATGTCATATACATGGAGTTTAGTAAGGCGTTTGGTAAAGTTCCCCATTGTAGGCTAATGGAAAAGTGAAGTCACATGGTGTGCAGCTAGGTGGAAAAAGAACTGGTTGAGCAACAGGAGACAGAGAGTAGTAGTTGAAGGGAATTTCTCGAAATGGAGAAAGCTGACCAACGGTGTTCCACATGAGGTCAGTGCTGGGACCATGTTGTTTGTAATATACATAAATGATCCAGAAGAGGGCATGATCATCAGGTTTGCAGATGACACAAAGATTAGCAGAAAACATAAGAGACTGTCAGAGAATACAGGAGGATATAGATAGACTGGAGAGTTGGGCAGAAAAGTGGCAGATAAAGTTCATTCCAGGTAAATGTGAAGTGATGCATTTTGGCAAGTCTAATTCTAGAGCGAATTATACAATGAATGGAAGAGCCTTGGGGAGGTTGATGGATAGAGAGATCTGGGAAAGCAGGTCCATTGTACCCTGAACGTTGCTACGCAGGTAGATAGAGTGGTCAAGAAGGCATATAGTACGCTTGCCTTCATTGGACCGGATATTGAGTATAAGAGCTGGCAAGTCATGTTAAAATTTTACAAGACATTGGTTCGGCCGCATTTAGAATATTGTATACATTTCTGTCCGCCACAATACCAAAAGGATGTGGACGCTTTTGAGAGGGTGTAGAGAAGGTTTACGAGGATGTTGCCTAGTATGGGAGGTGCTAGCTATCAAGAGAGGTTTAGTAGGTTAGGTTTATGTTCACTAGAAGAGAGTGAGGGGGGACCTGATTGAGGTTTACAAAATCGTGAAGGGCATAGACAGGCTGGATAGAGACAAGCTTTTTTCCAAGGGTGAAGGATTCAATCAACAGAAGTCATGCTTTCAAGATGAGAGGTGGAAAGTTCAAGTGGGATACACGCGGCAAGTACTTCACACAGAGGGCGGTTGGAACACATTGCCAGCAGAGGTGGTAGAGGCAGGCACGGTAGGTTAAGTTAAGATGCGTCTGGATAGATGCATGAGTAGGTGGGGAGCAGAGGGATACAAATACTTAGAAATTGACTGACAGGTTTGGACAATACATTTGGATCGGCTCAGGCTTGAAGGGCCGAAGGGACTGTTCCTGGGCTGCAAATTTTCTTTGTTCTTCTTCTTTGATTCTTTGTTCTTTGTAAGTGTGCGTGTGTGGGGAGTGTGGGTGTCTGTGTGTGTGTGTGGGGGGGCGAGGGGGGGTGTCTTCGTCGGTGGGAAGTGTGGCTGTCTGTGTCTTTGTGCGTGTGTCGTTATGTGTGTCTCTGTCTGTCTGTGTGTTTCTGTGTCTGTCTGTGTGTGATTTTCTGCGTCTGTGTGTGTGTGTTTCTGCGTCTATGTGTGTGCATGTGTGTGTCTGTGTTGAAAGAGTGTGGTGCTGAAAAACCGCAACCATTCACGCAGAATCCTAGGAGCAGCAGAGTTGAAATATCGAGCATAATCCCTTCATTAGAAAAGAGGCGTCTGGGCCAAGGGGACTGAGGGATAAATGTGAGGGGGTGGTGCTGGGGGCAAGGTAGCTGGGAAGGTGTTTCAGAGTCTCCACACGAGGCATCCCGGTCCTCTCGGGCTCATACAAGGGTCTTCCCCACATGAGGAGGGAGGGTAGGGAACGGATATCGGGCACTCCACCACTCAGCTTGGCCCTTTCTGTCCTATTCCAGGCTGTGTCTCCTGGAATGGGAGAAAGGGAGGGAGGGAGGGTGGGAGTGGGTCGCTCTGCTGTTAGTCTGGTGCAGGTGGGGTGGTGTCCAGAGGGATTCGGTCCACAGTGTTGTATCCATGCAGTGTTATTTGTATGGGAAGTAAAGTGGAGCGAGAGAGAGAGAAAGAGAGAGTGAGAGAGAGACGGCATGCAGGAGTGAGAGAGATGGAGCATGAGCCTTGTTCGGGGGTAGGCGCTATAACAGATATACAGTGGGTTTGCGGGAGCAGAGAATGTGGTGTGCCTTATCCTGATTGTTGTGGTTCTGTTCACCGAGCTGGGAATTTGTGTTGCTCCTGATAGAGCGGGGAAGATTATTGATGCTTGTTCTTTATTGCTGGACATTTCTTCAGATTGCAGATACTGCACTGAGCTGGGTGGTGAGTTCAGACCATGCTCACACTAATATCCTGTTCACCCATCATTCCTGGGAACATTGGCTCATGGTGCAAAATACGGTAGAAATTTCTTCATTTCAGCATTCTGGAACCATGCACACATCCTTCCATGACACTATCTCTCAATCTCACTCACTCTGTCTATTCCACAAACCCCTACCATTTGTTGATACCTTGAACTGATTTCCCCGCCATCTCTCTCTGGCAGTGATGTTCACACCCACAGCACCCTCATGTGATAGCACAAGGGAGATATGGAGCTGTAATTGGATGGGAGCTGCACATTCTGCCACTTCCAGCATGGGCTGCAAGTTTCCCCTCACTGGGCAGTGATCTCACACAGTGTTACTGAGCAATGTACTACGGTGATGGACACAATTCCACACCCTGGTCACAGAGCTTATCTGGGTTTATAGATCAATGCACTGCTATAATGTGCAGTGTTCTGCTCTGGACTGATTGCAGGGTGGGGTTCAGCAGTACACTAGCCTGGTCTGCACAGTGCGCCGTGCTGAACTGATATCTCCACTGGGTTTATAGTGTCTGGTCTGGTTCCGTGAGGTGGATTGAGAACCTGATATAACTGATCCTTTCACTTGATATGGCAATGCCTTTATTTTTGTTCGCAACCATGTGATTGGACCCTCCAAATTCTGACTCCGCCAGCCAGTCCCATTCTTCAGTCTAATTCCATAGGTCAGCAACATGTTGTCCCATGAGTAATTGTCCAGTTTCAATGTGAATAACTATTCTGTCTATTTCCCGGGCCTTTGGCCTTGCTCATCCTGGAGCATCGGAATTCACCGCAATAAACCTCAGTAAGGTCACTCCTGAGAACCAACGCTCCAGGGAACATAATCCCAGCCCATTCATACTCTCCATCACTCGCCACCACCACCCTGCACAACTCTGTCAATATACTTCGAAAACTTTTCTGCATGCTTTCAAGTTTAACAACATCTTTCCTGTCGCAGTGTGAACAGAATTAAAGGCCGTATTACAGAAGTGATTAAAACTAGCGAAAGTAAGTATAGCAGATGCGAGAGATTAGAGTCGAGAGTGTGAAAAATGTCGAAGTTTCCAGCTCCTCGAATGCTGCCTGACCCGCTGTGTTTTTCCTGCACCGCTCTTTGAACCCAGTATATATCCCAGATGACCTCCTTCTTCAAAGACAACAATTTACCCTCCCGCATGGTCGACAATGCCATCCAGTGCATCTCATCCACTTCCCATACCTCCGCCTTCGAATCCCACCCTTCCAAACTCAACAGGAAAAGAACACCCCGTTCCTTACCTTTTATCCCACCAAACCTCCAGATACAACGCATTATCCTCCCCCATGTGCGCCACCTACAAACAGACTCCACTACCATGGATATATTCCCCCCTTCCCACTTGATCTGCTTTCCATAAAGAACATTCCCATCGTGACTCCTTTGTCAGGTCCACACAACCCGCCAACACAGCATTCACTCCTGGCACCTTCCACTGCCACCGTATGATTTGGAAAACCAGGACCCTAACCTTTGTCCGAAACCCCAAAGGATCCTTCCACATCCTTCAGAGTTTTACCTGCACTTACACAAGTCACCTACAGTATTCATTGCTCCTGTTGGCTCCTCGACATTGGGGAGATAGAATGCCAACGTGTGGAACACTTCAGGGAATATCTCTGGGACAACGGCACCAACAAACCTCACCATCCCGTGGCTGAACACTTTAACTCCCCCTCCCATTCCGCCATAGACATTCAGGTCCTGGGCATCCTCCACCACCGAACCTTAACCATCCAATGCCTGGTGGAAGAAATACTGATCTTCTGCCTTGGGACGCTGGAACCACATGGGGTCAATGTGGATTTCACCAGTTTCCTCATTTCCCCTCCCCCCACGTTATCCCAGATCTACCCTACCAATCCAGCACCCATGACCTGCCTTACCTGTACATCTTCGTTCTCCCCATCCACTCCACCTTCCTCTCCGACATTTTACATCCAACACCAACTTCATTGCCCTATCGCATTCTCAGCTACCTTCCCCTAGCACCATCCCCTTCCCATTTATCTCTCAGTACCCTTGGGCCACAAACAGCATTCCTGATGAAAAGCTTACACAAGAAATGCCGATGCTCCTCCAATGCTGCTTGACAGCCTGTGCTTTTTCAGCACCACATTCTCGACTCTGATCTCCAGCATCTGCAATCCTAATTTTGTCCCTTGAGTTAATGCATCCCGTAATTTCCCCACCAGACATCTTAGTTAGCTTTTCTGTTAATATTCTCCTTTCCCTTTCTCCTTTATAAACAGAGCGGGACATATACAGCCCCGCAGTGCGCTGGCAATTCTCCCACATACAATGAAAAAGTTTTTATAAATTGCAAGATTTATAGGCCGTTCATCAGTAACCATCATCCATTCCATTCAGATTGAGAAAATATTCCCTTTTATTGTGATGTGAAATGTTATGTAAGGAAAGGGTTAATTGAACTTGTTTGTTTAGTGACTTTGATTAATGGCAGTCACCGTGTTTTGTAATTATCCCAGTGGAGAGTTTCCATCTTTTAATGATCAATGGGCTCCATTCAATGTGTTATGCCATAGTATGAGCAGAAACATCACCGACAGCACTAACAGGGATCAGCAGCTCCAGAGAGAAGGGGGAGGAGAGATCATTATCTAAGGATGTTAGATTTGAATGTTCCAACAATGGATCAGAATCTGAGAACATTAGACTGGAATGTTCCAACAATGTATCCGAATCTGAGAACTTCGGACTGGAACGTTACAACAATGGACAGGAGTTTATTCTATTATGTTTGGTTTCTTTCTACATATTATTATTGGTTGTCATTGAATTCGCAGATTTATTGTGGTCTTCACATTATTCAATATTTTTATTATCCTCTCTGTTGGTGTTCCTGGTAAGTCTCACTGTCCAGATATGTTTTCCTTTAAACTAATTACGACTGCATTACTGCTCTCTCATATAGTCTTCACTTCTTGCCACTATTATTGTTCATGTTGAGACTCTGAATCCAGATATTCATTCTGCAGATCACGTCTAACTGCATCAGTGAACTTGTTCAATTACTTACAAATCCTTGATTCTGGCAGTGTTACTCATGGGTCTCTATGTTGACCTACTCACTTTCAGATGCGAACCATTGTCTCACTGTCCTTGTTATTTAAATATTGGGAGCGTGGAGGTCATTGTCGTCTATTCTGTTTACAAACTCCGTTTCCTTCCTGGGACTCCATCTCATTCCTGGCCAATATTTTTATTCATTCATTTCTTGGACTTGGGTGTCGCTGGTTGGCCAGCATTGATAGCCTCACTCTATTTGCCCTTGAGAAGGTAGTGGTGAGCTGCCGTTTTGAATCGCTGCAGTCCACTTGCTGTCGGTTGACCTATAATGCTGGTAGGGAGGGAATTCCAGGATTTTGACCCAACGACTGTGAAGAAACAACGGTATATTTCCAAGTCAGGGTAGTAAGTGGCTTGGAGGGGAACTTGCAGGTGGTGTTTAAACCAGACAAATCACGACATTGGTCATCCCTTTAGCCATGAGCTGAATCCTGACACCATGCCCTGACCATTATTAACTTGAACTATTCACTGTTCCAGAATATACTTCACTGGCATAACCCCTCTGCTGTTTAAACCTTGAGCTGTGTAACACAGACTTAATGATAACAACAATCTGCTGCTGACACTCTCGGGTTGAAACCTGCAGAAATCTGATTCGAACTCAGATCCAATTTCCATCTATCTGACATTCTTGTGCACGATGATCTATATCGCTATTGTGTCAAAAATGCCTTTATTTTACTATTCTCAAGTACTTTAACTCATCTGTCCATGACACTTCCCTCAGTCGCTCTGTGTGGATTATCCAAATCCCTGCCAATTGTTCATATTTAACCTGGTTTCCTTTAAGTATAGTTTTCAATACTCCTCATGCTGGACAGATAATCCAGTCTACTGAGCAATGCACTAGCATAGTCTGCACAGCTCTCCATGTTGGCCTGTCATCTTGTCACAGCGTATGTTGTTTGGAGTGTTCTGTGAAACCGATTCAGAATTTGATTAAACAATCCATTTCAGCTGATCCGAAAATACCTTTATTCAATGATCTCGTTCTTGCAATTTTGCTGTCTAGGTGATCAATTCTCCAGTTAGTCCAACTACCCAGTCTTTTTCTCCATATTTCCACAACATGGTCTCAGTTAGTTAATTGTCTGTTTCAGTCTTTAATGTGAATCTCTCTATCCCCCTGTACCTTTCCCTAGCCTTAGGCTTTGACTCTCTCGTGTGTTGAGTGCTGGCATTGTGAAGCTCAAAAGCAATGAAATGGTGTGTGTCAGGCTGTTGTTCACTTCCCAGTGTGTGCCATGCGGTGTTCCACGGATGGGGGGTGGGAGGTGGAAAAGAATTAGGTAGTGTGTGTCAGCCTGTTATTCACTTCCATGTGGTGTTCCATATTGGAAAGGTGTGTGTGTGTGTGTGTGTGTGTGTATCCGTCGGTTGTTCATTTCCCCGTGTGTCCCATGTGGTGCTCCATGTTGGATAGGGGTGACAGCAACTTTGACTCATGTCTTTGAAAGATGGTCTGTGCCTGCCCACTGAACGTCTGACGTCTGTATTTGTCCCTTTGAGCTGATTGTGTGGTCAGTGACACGAGGCATCCCCTTGAGTATTATTGTGAAAGGCCAGGTGTCTAACATCTGTGGCAATGCTCTCACTTTTAAAAAAAGTTTATTTTCTCATTTTCTTCAAAGAGAGATCTTAAAGGCCGAACTTCCTACTGCAAACGGCTGAAATAAATAACTTAGGAGGCTTTTAGGCTTTTTAAAAAAATAAATAGTGATAACAATGGCCAGCTCCTACAGACCAGACTTCCCAGGTTTGCTGAGCTATAACAATCACCAGATTCCTGGGGTGGGAGAAAGGTTGGATGCTTCAGTAAATGATCCCTAGCTGTATTATCTCTGAAATCTGTCTTGATGCTGTTTCCTCCAGTATTGGATGTGTCTTTTTGCCAAGGGACGAGTTTATTGGATGTTAGGACATTGAAACTCTTCATTATTGGAAAGTATTGGATCTAATATTCTGTTAAGATTTTCAATAGTTAAGTTATTCTAAACATCTCTTCTTTTTGTATGCATTTTTAATATTGTGTTTAAATAAATTGTGTTTTGGTTTAGGTTGAGTGGTTTGACCAGCCGCATCACATCTGAAGCACCCATTTCACATCTACCTTTACTAAAAGGTAGTGGGGCGACCGCACCAGGGACCCAAGTTCAATTCCCACTGATGACTGTGTGGAGTTTGCACATTCTCTCTGTATCTGCGTGGGTTTCCTCTGGGTTCTGTGGTTTCCTCCCACAATCCAACCATGTTTAGGTCAGGTGATTGGCCATGCTAAATTGCCCATAGTGTTAGGTGCATTAGTCAGGGGTAAATATGGGGTAGGGGAGAGGGGCTGGGTGGTTACGTCTTCGGTGGGTCAGTGTGGACTTGTTGGGCTGTATGGCCTGTTTTAATACTGTTGGAAATCTAACCTAAGACAACGTTGGCGTCCAGGCTACCATCTTAAAGCATGTGAAGGCAGTCTGGTCTGTTCCATAGCAAAGTGGGAACACTTGTCCAGTTCAAAATCGATAATTCCAAATTGGGTTCAGGATTAGAATCCCTACAGAGTGGAAGCAGGCCATTTGGCCAAACAAGTTCACACCAACCCTCCGAAGAGTAAATTACCCAGATTCGTTCCCCTCCACTATAACTCCATATTTGCCCCTGACTAGTGCAAATAACCTACACATCACTGAACGTTACGGGCAATTTAACATGGCCATTTCGCCCAAACTACATATATTTGTACTGTAGGAGCAAATTGGAGCACCTGGAGAAAACCCACGTAGGGACGGGGAAAATGAGCACAGGGAGATTGTTGGGCTCAAAGGCAGTATTTTGTAGGTGTTAGTATCTTTTGTTGTGGGTGATGAATTTGGTTGGTTTGTACAATGTTTTGTGTAGTAATGGCTATTTCTGTCACTAAGAGTTCTCTGGGTGAGGACAAAGTGAAGTTGGAGATTTTACAAAAGGTGAGCAAGGCAAAGCTTTTAGGATTGGCAGACAAGCTGGAGTTGATTTTGTGTTTGTCTGTGAGAAAAGGAGATAATTACAGCTGTAGCTTTACATTTAAATTTTTGCGGAAAGATCATCAGAATCTTTGGAAATAGCTAGAATTCATTTGCAGATGGAGCAGCTTGGACACAAAAAGGAATTGAGACAGTTTGAAATATGATTTAAAGTAGAATTAAAATAAGAGGAAGAAGAAAGACAGAAAAAGAATGAAGAACAGCAGAAAGAGAGAGAAAGTTTCAACTTCAAACGTTAGCAATTTGAGAGGAAAGTCGACTTAGCAGGGTGGAGATGAAGGGAGATGGTCGGCTGGATGAGGAGGATAGTGAGGATGAACAACTCTATGGTAGCCATAGGCCTGAGGGGGATCTGTTTAAATATGTACAGACATTGTCTAAATTTGATGAAAAGGATGCAGAAGTCTTTTTAATTTCATTTGAGAAAGTGGCTAAACGGATGCCCTGATCACTGACCAAGTGGTTTGAGTTAATCCAAACAAAGCTGGTCGGTATTACGGGTGATGTATTTGTATCCCTATTGGAAGAGGAATCTGGAGAGTATGAGAAGGTGAAGAAAGACATTTGAAGGGCATATGAACTTGTGCCAGAAGCTCACTGACAGTGATTTAGAATGTAAAAGTGTGTCCCTCATTAAATGCACATTGAGTTTGAAAGGATTAACCAAAGTAATTTTGAAAGGTGAATCAGGGTATTAAAAACAGAGCAACCTATGACACTCTTCGACAGACTCATACTTTGGAGGAGTTCAAAAACTCACTTCCTGCAGTCGTGAGAACGCGTGAGGAAGAGCGGATAGTTGAAATGGCACAATTCGAATCTGAAATGACTGATGATCATCAGTTGGTCCATAAATCAAAGTTTGGATTTTGGGAGGACTTGAGGAGAATGTGCAAGATGTTAAAATATACACCTATGTGTAAGATTTAGTGGCATAGGCCAGGATTAGCAGGTAAAGAGGTTACAGCATTAAGACGTACAGGAAGATGTAAATCCTTTAAGCTGAGACATGGGGAGATATGACATTGAGAAGAACTACATTAGAGATGAGAAGTGCTCCATTATGTAAATTTGTTTGGAGTGTCTGGTGACGCCATCAATTGTAAAATATTTCACAATTGGGAAAGAGGCCTTGAGCTTGGTATTGATGTTACAATATTTCAGCATCTAAGTTGCCAATACCGTGTCAAGACAAAGATATATATATACTGATTATAACGCCTGAACGATTTGGACAAATTTAGGGAGAATACTTCCAGTCCATTCAGACAGAGGTTATCATTGTTGCCATTCAATTTGGAAGTTATACAGGTGACCGGACGAGAACCTGTACTTGCTGACAATTTGTCGAAACTTAGATGAAGAAAAACAGAGGCGTTCAGTCGCAGAAGTAAACTGACTGAAATACAATAGAGTTGTGAATGTTAGCACACTTAGTGTCAATGTAATATATATGTATTGCAGTCTACTGGAACAATAAGAATAAAGGGTTTAAATGAGGCCGTCTTTGCATATGGATGTTTCTTTTTTCACTTTAAAAAGGTTATTTTCTCTTGTGTTTTTTTTTGAAGAGAGGTCTTTAAGGCAGCGATGCCGAACTGTCACCTGAAAACAGCTTAAGTAAATAACTGAGAAGTCATTCAGGTTTTATTAAAGCGTTGGGAACAATGGAAGGGGAGTGGCCAGGTTTTCTCGTTTTGTTTTTAGCTGAAGCATTCAGAAGCTGCTTGGGATCCCAGAAGGGTTGGAAGTTTCAATGCATGATCCTCAGCTGCTATTCTCTCTGAAAACTCACTTAAAGTTGCTTCCTCCTGGATTGGAGAACTGCACATAAGATTCTGTGCTTGAATTTACCTTTTTGCCAAGGGGTGTGTTTATGGGATGTTCCTGTATTACCGCAGTTAATTAGTAGAAGGCACTGTATCTAATGGTAACATAGATATTCCAGTAGAGAAGCTATGCCAAATTGTTCTTCTCTTTGATTGTGTCTTAATTGAGGCTTTTGAATGGATTGCATTTTGCCTAACGTTGAGTGGGGTGACCAGTTGCAACACATCTGGAACACACATTTAACATCTACATTTATAATAAGGGAAAGTTAGGTTCCAGGCTGCCTGCTTAAAATATTTTGACGAAGTCTGGTCAGATCCATAACACTTGTAGCTGAGGGGCTTCTGACTGTCTCCTGCTATTGCAAAGTTAGTGGAAGTGTTGGGGATGGTTTTCTGGAGGTTGTGCTGTGAGCTGCCTCAGACATTCATGGAGACCCAAGGATTTGGTGACCCAACTCTGGATGGAGAACGGGGACTGTAGTTACAGCATCTGGGTCTGTATCATGAACAGCTAATGGAACAGAGGCTGTAGAGAGGGGAGGCTCTGAAACCACGGTGTGAATGTGTCTGGGGAAAGGGACCTACTGGATCCACCCCGTGTTTTCCAGGAACAGCTTGCAAAGTTCCACTTAACCCTGGAGCAGAGTGTAAGGGGACCCTGACTGAATAAGGAGCTGGTCACAGAGCTGGGTCACCTCCTTCCACAGGACCTGCAGCTTCACACCAGGGTGAGGATGGTGCTGCCGGTGACAATTCGAGTCACTGTTTCATTCAGATTCTATTATCTGGAACTTTCCAGGCCGGAGTGGGTGGCATGTGCATTATCTCCCGGTGGCATAGTGGTTAGCAGTGCTGCCTCAGAACGCCAGAGACAGGGGTTCAATTCCCGCCTCAGGTGCATTGCTATGTGGCGCTTGCACATCCTTCGCGTGTCTGCGTGGGTTTGCTCTGGTTTCCTCCCACAGTCCAAAAATGTGCAGGTTAGGTGAATTGGCTATGCTAAATTCACCTGCAGTGTGAGTTGAAGGGGTAAATATACGAGAATGGGTCTGAGTAGGTGGCGGGTCGATGTGGACTTGTTGGGCCAAAGGGTCTGTTTGCACACTGTAAGTAATTTAATCTCAGCATCAATGTCACCATTTGGTGATGAAGGGTATATATTTTGGATGAGGTGAATGTTTTCTCTCTCAGCAGAGAGTTGCCAGGTGTATCCATGTTTTCTCAGTATTGCAGGATTCCCAATGATGTACATGGCTCTATGGGCTTCCCATGTTAATGAGGAGAGCTCGAGGAACTGAAGGAGCTCTCACTCCATTAATGTTACAGAGTGCCCATGCACAGTACATCATGTTGGTGAATACTCACTGTCCTGGCAGCAGCCACTGCATCTTATTTCAGAAGCAGTCAGCCATTCCCATCGTCTTTGGGTCTCCATTCGGAAAGAAAGGATAGGTTCTCCGCCTTTGATAGACGTCTCAAAACAACCTCCCCCTCACCACTCCCACCGCCAACAAACCACATCAAAATATCCCGGGTGTTCTGAAAGTAGTAGGACCAATGGTAATGTCAGGGAGCAGACCATCAGGGAGATTGTGCAACACTTCTCATGTCTGAATGGGTTAGATTAAACCCTCCACAACACACTGTCTCTCTATATTGAGTAATCCATCTCCATTTCAGTATCATACTGCCTTCCATTCTTCCAGAAAAAAGCTGGCAGGTTATACATTCCGTTATATTCCACGTGGCAAAGTATTATTCATTGACTTTACCTGTCCATATCAATTTGCAGACTTTCCACATTCTCTTGATAGTTTAACGTCTTGTTTACCTCAGTGTCAATACCAAACTTAGTAGCAGTACATCTGTTCTATCATCCTGATCACTGATATCGATTGAAAACAGTTAAGGACCCAGCACTCTTCCCTGTGTGACTCCGCTCGTTACGTTCTGTCAAACTGTTTAAAACTGATTTATCCAGAGTGCCTGTTTCCTGATCGATAACCAGTCCTCCCCCGTTCCTGTGGAGCACAGTCAAAGGACTGAATAAGAAAGAGGAACAATCCAGCCCCTCAAGTCTGTTCCACCATTGAGTACAATCATGGCTGATGTAATCGCCGGCTCAGGTCCATTCCCCTGCCTGCTCTCCAAATCCCTTCATTTACTCAATGTCCCAGCATCCCCTGCACACTGGGACAGTGAGCTACACAGATCCACAATCCATTGAGAGAAGTAAGTTCTCCTCACCCCGTTTTAAATCTGCTCTGCCAAAACCTAAAACTATGATCTGTGTTCTAGTTTGCCCAAGATGAGGAAATTTCCACTCCACACCGACATTGTGAATTGCCTTTAACATCTTCCAGGCCTCAATGAGGTCTCCTCTCATTCTTCTGAACATAGAGTGCATTGGCCTGATCTGCTCGAACTCGCTTCAAAAGACATATTCATCTCTGGAATCAATCTAAAGTACTTATTCTGAACTGCCTTCTTTGTAACAACATCACTACTGCGTCAGGACAACAAACCTGATCACAGTACGTCAGTTACAGTCTCACTAATATCTTGCAGAATTGCAGTATTTCTTCCCTCCATTTATACTCTATTCTTTTACAAGTACTTGCTGAAATTGCACTTGCTTTGCTTATTTCCTGCTGTACCTGCATGTGCGTTTTCTGTGATCTGCACAAGGACACCCAGATGCCTCTGCAAGTAAGCACTCTGAAGTTTCTCTCCATTTCCACAACATGTTGGATTCCTCTGATCAAAATAGTTAATCCCATATTATCCACGTTAAATTTTATCCGCCAGATGTTGGCACATTCATCTAAACTGTTCATGGCCATTTGTAATTTTTCGACAACTTCATTACACCAACCTACTTTCCCACTTGTTTTTGTGTCAGCTGAAAATGTGGCTGTAGTGTTTTCTCTCCTCTCATCCAAGTAATACAATGGATGGTAAATTGTTGAGTCATGTGATCTGAACTCTATGGAATCTCAAAAGTTGGCAAACATTAACGAAACAACTATTCCATCTCACTGCATGTTGTTGGCTCACCAGCCCTCTATCCAGGTGAATTATCTCCTCCCAAACCCATGTCCTATTTTACAGCTTAATATTTTGTGCAGCGTTTAATCAATGTCTTTCCAAAGTCCAGGTACTTTACTTATCCAGGATCCACATTGTCTACTATGCATGTTACATCTTCAAAGAATTCGAGCAAACAAATGCTTTAAAAATGCTGATTCTGATATATACTGGTTTTACTTTGCAAATCCCCTGTTATTAATTAATTAATAATGGAATCTCACAATTTCCCTTAATTCCCAACAGAATGCTCACGAACTTTTGTTGACAAGTGAAGTGATTATCCTAATTCCTAACTTTTCTATACACTCTACGTTCCCTTTCCCATGTTCCTCTGAAACAGGTACAAATCTTTAAAAGATCTGCTCCAATCGCTGTGTAATAGACATGAGTGTCTGAATGGATTCACTCAGTTCCTGGTTTATACGCTCAATGGGCTGAATGTCCCCATGGTGTTCCTACATTATAGTTTCGATGGCTGGAATGTCCTGATTTACAGGTTCAAGGTCTGCTTCTCCTCCTCCTGATAATATGTCAAAAGCCTGAGAGATTGTGGAATCGTTCTGTTGCTGTGCAACATTTTGAGGGGCTCAAAAGTCTCTTCATATTCCTTCACAACTGTCTCGAGATACTGAACAATCACCTCCTGCATCTCTGAAATGGGATAGAAGGAGTGATTTGTCTTCTTCTGTTCCCGGACAACAGACTCATGGGTGAATTACCTCCAACTTTCCATAACATATCCCAAATAATTTGATCTCCTTCTTTAATTCTCATGCTGAATGGCCTCCTGTTATTCTAGTGTACCAATCTCTTCCAGTTCCTGTGTTAGAGACTTGAGGAAGCTAGATAGACTGATCCTGTTGCTGCATAAAAGTATATTGGTACCTCATGGCCCTCTCTGCATGCAGTGTTATAGACTCGAGGGGCGGACTAGCCTCCTCCTGTAACTGTATATCAGGATTCAGGGGCTGAATAACCAAGTCCTGTTCTGGTGTAACAGGATCGAAGTCCTGAATATCCTTCTGCTGTTCCTGTGTTACAGGATGGAGAAATGGAATTGGCTATGTAATTGGCTTCTGTTGCTGACTCTTTCTGGTGTTCTATTTAAAAATGAAGCCACTTTTCATTCTTTTTAACTCTACTGCGTATTGGATCAACCTGATGATCCTTACCATGTAAGTTAACCGCTTCATTGCAGGAATCAGATGGAGGAAGCATTTCTGATCTGCTTCCAATATAGCAATATCCTTTCTTCAGTGAGGAGACTAAATCTGTGCACACGACTCTAGATGTGATCTGATTATGATCCTGTACAGTAACAGCAACACTTTACCAATCTGCTGTAAGGTTCCCAGCCAGGACAGAGCACGCTCAGCTGTCTGGGGGAATGCGTGGCATTGTTGAAAGATCATTGTCCTTTTCTACCCCACCAGCATAACGGGAGATCTGGTGAAAATGTCATAATAATACTTGAGAAGAATGAATAACGTGACAAGATTATCTCAATGTCCAAATACCCTTCACCAAATATCTCACCTGAATCTACCATTGATCTCCCAAGAGGCCACATCGCTCAGATTCCACACAATCTGCTAAGGTGAAGCTTAGAAACAGCAAGGAGAAGCAAAGATTGATGGAAGTTATATGTCAAAGTGAAAGTTGCAATACAAATGTTGGGTATGTTATAAAACAGGAAATAAGATACCCAGGTTTGTTGGTACTGCAATAATAATAAACAGTTTCAAGCTACATCTAAACTGTGGCAACCCCCGTGAATAATAACACTGAGAAAATTGATTTCATTAACGTATTTGAGATGGTTTCCTTTAACAGTACATTGATCACTGAAGTAGAAGTGAGGCTGTTTTGAAATTGATGCTATGTGCTCAGAAAAGCCAATTGAAAACCATGCTGAAAAGGAGGCTTCGGGAATAGTAATAACAATATATTGAATTTTATATGATGTCTGAATACAAAGCAGTTGTTTTTGAAATTGTAGTTATAAATCTGAGTCATGCAATTCACGAAAGTATGAGGCTAAAATTAGATTCAGTGAATTGGAGAAGGACATGAAAAAGATTTACTGGAAGACAGGCAATGGTTGTTGTTTAAACAAACACTTGAAAATGTACAATACCGACATATCCACCACAGTTCAAACAGCAAAGGGGTAAGGTGACTTAACAATAGTTTACAAAAGAAGCTAAAGTTTGCATTAGGTCAAAGGAAGAAGCTCAGGAAATTGTCAGATATTGTTGTAAGTCATGGATTCAGAGACATTTGAGGACCAAAGAACTAATAATGAAATAATAAAAAGGAATGCAAATTAACAAGAAACATTAGAATGACCAAACGCTTCTCGCGATACTTGATAGGAATGTGAAGGCAAGGACACGTGTGGAATGGGGAATATCCACACAAAAAAAATTCTTGAAGAGAACTTGGAAATTACAGAGAAACTAAACAGTTACTTTCATGCCAATCTTATTAGAGGCAAGATTAACTGATGGTGAAATTCAGTTTGTGTTCTCAGTGATTGCCAAAATGAAAGGAGATTGCAGTGAAGCTTAGAAAGTTCACACAGAGAGACGGACTGACACAGGGGCACAGAAAAGTGTTGCCAGGCAAGGTTAGGGAGAATCCAAAGATGTTGTCCACGTATATCAATCAGAAAAAAATAACCAGGATACAAATGGGGCCCATTAGAGACCAAGGGAGCACTCTGTGTGTGAAGCTGGAGAACATTGATCGATTGTTACATGAAAGCTCCATATCTGTTTTACTTGGAGAAGGAGGATGCATGGCCAGAATTCAAAAAGATGGGTTGGGAAGCTCTTGACCAGACTGATATAAGATGGGAGCAGGGATTGGAGGCTTTGGTCGGTATAAAATTGGACTGATTGCCAGGTCTGGATAAGTTGCATTACAGGCTGCTGTTAGAGACAAAGGACAAAAGTCGCTGACTCAAATTTTTTAAGTCGAATCTGGCTACAGGGAAGTTGGAGTTGCCAGATGACTGGAGAACAACGAATATGGTCCCACTGTACTGGAAGGATTGTGGAAATAGCCTGACCATTGACCAGTAAGTATTAGATCAGTCTTAGCGCAAGTACTGGAGAAAATAGGAAAGGAAAAAAATATCTCTCTTTGCAGAGGCAAGGTTTGATCAGGGGGAGTCAGCATGACATCATAGGAGGGAAGTCATACCAAGTGAATGTTATTGTTTGTTTTAGAGCATGTTGTTCTTATGGTTTTTTCCGCAAGACCTTTGACCAAGCCCCATATGTGAAACTGATTTTAAAAAGTCATGATATTAAGGGTAACTTAGTGAGTTACTCGCAGGAGACTGAGGGTGGTGGAGGAAGGCTATTTGTGTGACTGGAAACCAGTGTCCCCTCTGATATACCACAGGGATCATTGCAGTGTATCTTATTATTTGTGGTATTCATAAATGATCTAGGTGTGAACGTGTTGGGGGGTGGTAGTGAGGGAGTGTGCTAATTAAGTTTGTATTTGACACAAAGTTTGGCCGGGTGGCAGTGAGGAGGAAGGCCTTATGTTACAGGAAGGTACAGATGGAATGGTCAGATGGAATATAACCCTGATAAACATGTGTTGAAGAAATGGGGTAAAACAATGAATTGCAGCACAGTAAAAGCTGAGAGGGTGTTCCTCCACAGATCCCTGAATGTGATGGCACACGGTAATAGGTTAGGGAAAAAATGAGGACCGCAGATGTTTGAGGTCAGAATCAAGAAGTGGACTTCTGGTAAAGCACAGTCGGTCCGGAAGCATGCAAGGAGCAGGAGAGTCGATGTTTCGAGCATAAGCTTTTTATCAGGATTGGTGACCACATTCCTAATGAAAAGCATATTCTCAAAAAGTCGACTTTCCTGCTTCTTGGAAGCTGGCTGATCTGCTGTGCTGTTCCAGCAATATACTTTTTGACTGAGGTTAATACGTTAGTTAATAAGGCAGAGGAAACCGGAGGCAGACCCTTCATTCACCGACGTATAGATTGTCAGAGCTATACAAGACTATGGTTAGGCCATGTTGGAACACTGTGCGTACTTCTGGGAGCCATATTGCAGGAAGGAATGTGATTGTAGTGGAGGGATGCAGAGGAGATTCACCGGGATGCTCCCTGGGATGGAGCATATCAGCTATGTAGAGAGGCTGGATAAGCTCAGGTTGTTTACTTTGGAGCAGAGAAGGCTGAGGGAGAGGTGATTCTCAAGGATAAGATTACGATGGAGATCTCCGGAAAGATTTTTGCTGAAGTCCCAAACTCAGTGTTCAAAATCATATCTTATGGGATTGTGGCAAATATTTGGACATGGTAACAGAATGGGACAGCTGGCAGGAAAGCGTGAGTAAAAGTTTTTGATTTTGATTTTATGACCAGGTGTATTTTCCAGGATAAATGGAATAAAACACAGTGAAATGCTTTCATTTGTTGCCACAAAGTGGTGCCATTTTGGATAATTGAAGACAATGGATTTAACAGAGGATACAGCCTGATGAGAGTTTATTGGTTGTGAGACAGCTCCTCATTATCGATCACCCCTGCAACCCAACCCCTCCATGACAGCTTCATCCCCATCTACATCAGACCCCAACAACATCGAAGTTGCTGATCCTCAGGCACCATCTTTGCCACTGGGCAGATACTCCCCCGTCACCAGCTCATTGCCCCCTGTGCCAGGCCATTAAAATGTCAGAAATATGTCTCTTACTGCTGGGCCCACCTCATCATGTTACTATCATGTCCTTCTACTATCCGCTTCATACAACCAGTGCAGGACCCAAACAACAACATGTCTCCAATCTTCAGGCATCACCTTTTACTGCTGGGCCCTATCTCACTCATGTTGATTCTGCTGGTGTTGCAGCTGCCAATTCCAGGTCATGTGCTTGTTCCAGAAAAGTAAGGACTCACTCTCCTCCGCATTGGGCTTAGCTTGTGTTCCAAACCCTGGGTCCAGCTTGTGGTCAGTAAATTACAAAAAGGAAGTTGGAGGAGAAAATAAGAAAAAGAAAGCAGGTCAGCAAAGGAGGCCTTGGACCGGAAAAACAGGAATAAAATGATCCTTTTATTGGAGATTGACAGGTCGTGGAGTATCTCAGGATTATGTCCTTGAGTCTCAGCTATTCGCAAACACCTCAAACATTTGGTTGATGGAATCAATTACAACATATCACAGTCTGCTGTAGGAGAAATGCATTGAGGAGATTCTCGGCCATGATAAGAACGTGGGAGGCTCACTGCGTTGAATGACCTCCTCCTTTCCCAATGTTTCTATGAGTCTGTGGATAAACACTATCAATGTTGTCACGAGCTCTCAGATGTTAGGAAGGAAGTCTCTGCAGTGTTGACAGACCTGTGTTTCCCTTTCCTAATGCAGAAGCTGGTGCCGGGCATTCTGACCGGTTATATCCTTTAAGAATTCGTAGCAGTTTGATACAATTTAGTGTCTTGCTTGGCCATTTCAGAGACCATTGAAGAGTACCTCCCATGTCTGTGTGTCTGGAGTCACTTTTCGGCCAGACCAGGAAAACATGGGAGATTCACTTCCTGAAAGTACATTGTGGAAGCAAATTGGTGTTTATAATTGACATTGGCTTTAAGGTCATTATTACTGACTCAAGATTTTAGATCTCGATATTTTATTAATTGTTATTAACTTCCATTAGCTGCCAAAGCATTAGCCTGGTCTGGATTAGAAATCCAGTGACATTTCCATCTCCACAAGTAACCTATCGCAAACCACACTGAGCAGTTTATTTCTGTGCTGCTTGACAACTCTGTCAAAAAGAACTCCCAACAATTTGAGTGTCATTATGGAATTGAGGGGGTGATGTCGGTCATACTGTACTTATTCTCCTCTTAAGGGACTTGTCATAGTTGAGTAATTTTCCACATTGCTATATAGATGTCAGAGTTGGAACTGGAATGAAACAGCTTCCCCAGGGACATGGCTTGTTGTACATTGCCTTTGTCATATCTACTGTGTTCAGATGTTTCTTCATGTCGCATAGAGCGAATCAGATTGTTTGAAAACTGCCATCTCTAATTCTGTGGGCATCCTGACGAGGTGAGGTAGATCATTGACTCAATACTTCTGGCTGAGTATGTCGCAGATAACTACATGCTTGTCTTTTGCACTGATGTGCAGGGCTGTTCCATTATTAAGGAGGGGGACATGTGTTGGGTCCTCTCCTGCAGTGAGTTGTTTAATCCAATAATGGCTGATCTGGCAGGACAGTAGAGTATCGAACTGATCTGTTGGTCTTGCAATCATTCCGCCCTCCCTATCAGATGGTACTTCTGCTGTTTGGAATGCAAACATCAAGTGTAGTGGCTCTATGGTTTGCCATCAGTTTTAGGTACACATAGTTCTGCCCTGGCATGTTCACCACACTCGTCGCTGAAGCATAGATTCGCTTATTGGTAATGGTAGACTGAGGGATAATCCCAGGAAAAAAATCCCAGGCAGATTATGGTTGAATATAATTTTGCTTCTGTTGCTGTTGTGGTCTACAGCATCACATGGAACACACAGGTTGAGCAGCAATATCTCCAATACAGTCCTGCTGCCTGTCCCCCAGTTCACACCAAGTCCCACTCACCCATCAGCCATGTACTCAGTGACCTACTTTGGTTTCTGATGTGGCACACTTCCAATTTTATATTCTCATTCTACTGAGGGTCTCTCTATGGTGTCACATTTACAGTTTGCCTCATTGCCCAACACCCTTTAACATAATCATCTGAATCCTTTCCTTTCCAGTATGTGCTACCTTCTGTGTTTAGAGTGAATCATGTCCCTCTGTTTCTCTCCCGAACTAACAGTGAGAACTCTGTAGTTTCAGTGATGCCGGCTTTACATCATTTCAGAGACACGGAAATTGTGCATCTCGTGTTATCTTTCACTTCCCGGCTTATGGCGCTCAAGGTTGAACCGGGCCTTTGAGCCAAGTTGACACATGTCTTTGAAACGTGGTAAAAGCAGAAATTGTTAGATAAATTAAGCAGGTCTGGCAGCATCCGTGGAGTGAAAGCAGACTTAATCATTTGGGTGCAGTGATCATTACTCAAGTCTCACAGCTTTTTTTTTGTTCTCGTTTCAGATTTCAAGTATCCAGAGTTATTTGTTTAATTGAAAATGTGCTTTTTTTCATTTCTGGAGAAACACAGCAGATCTGGCAGCATCTGCGGAGAGAGAGAAACACAGTTAGCATTTTAAGTTCAGTGTGACTCCTTTTCAGAATAGAAAAGGATTGGAAAATGGGCTTTTAAATCCCTTCATCAAGGTAGAGGAGGGGTGATGGGAAACAAGACGGTGTGGAAGAGCAATGCCACTGACAAGTTGACTTTTATATCTGGTAAAAGAGAATCAAATGTAAAATGAGTATTAATTAGATTGTGAAGGGGGATATGAGTTACTTAATTAAGTGCAAGACAAACGATTCACAAACAGGGCAAGTTCATTGGGAGACCAGGAGAAAGAATGTGTGAAGAATGGAGAACAGCCATAATGCGGTCAGGCTGTGGAAGTATGGAATTGAATAAAAACTCCTTCAGGATAGAACGTACCAAGGTCTAAAGTGAGGTGTTACTCGAGGTAGAGTTGTGCTTCATTGGAGCATTGCAGCAAGGTACATTAATGAAATGGGAAGCAATGAGAAGGTCAGGGTTATTCCCACAGACAGAGTGGGAGTGTTCCTCAAAACAGTTTCTGTTTGGTTTCCCCAATGTTAAGGAGACTGCATCGTGAGCAGAAATGACAGAAGACTGGATTGAAAGAGTACAAACTAAATGCTGCTTCATCTGGAATGTGTATATTGGGTTGTTATGAAATAACGGATGTGTCCGCGTTCTTTTCAAATGTCCAAATTTATTTCTTCTTATATATAGACCACCTAGTTCCCAAGCTTGGAGAGATGAAGTACTATAGGTGCGGGAGACCAGAGTTAATAAACTTCGAGTTGGATAAACACAGCAGACCAGACAGAATAGAGGAGCAGCAAAGGCAATATTTTGATCTTGGACCTTTCGTCAGGACTGGTGAGTGGGAGGGGATCCCTGAAATGGAGTGATGGGATATGAAATGGCGGTGGGTAGGTATAGTGATGGTAGGTACATGCAGGTATGAGGTTACTGTGATTGGACATTGAGAAGGATGGAGCAGATACAGGTGGGTCTGGTCAGGGAAAAGGGATATGGGATAAGGGTGTGGATGGAGGTCGTTTGAAGCAGCTTCAGTCAATATTGAGGCCACTGGGCTATCAGCTTCAAAGGTAAACTCTCAGCTGGTGTTTCTCTGACAGTGGACAGGCTAAGGATGGGCATGTCGCCGGGCGAGTGGGATTTGAAATTAAAATGAATGGTAACTGGAAAGTTGAGTTGGTTGTTTCGTGCAGAGCACTAATGCTCCAGACAGAGCCTGATCCTGACCCACTGAGCAAATCTCCAACTCGCAACGTGGTCTCCTCTATGTTGTGGAGATCAAAGGGAGACTCAGGGACATATTCATGGAGCATCTGCTCTCTGCACGCTTTAACAAACTCAACATTCCAATTGCCATCCATTTCAATCACTCCCTTCCCGGTGTTCATCTGGAAACAGGTCCATCTTTGCCCTCCTCCACTGTTAGAGTGAGGTCAAACAGAAACTGGAGAACACAACTTGATATTTCAGCTGGAGGCCTTACAGCTCAATGATCTCAATATTGCCTTCACTGGCTTCAAAGTCTCTCTATTCACAGCCTTACCCCATGTCCCCTTCCCTGACCTGACCAAAGCTGTCCGTCCTCCCATTCGTATATCTGTTGTACCCTTCCCACTGACCAATCACAATAATTCTCTGCCTGCATCCCCCTATCGCCATTCCACCTACCCTTCCACCAGCCACACGCCCCTCCCTCTATTTACTTCCCGGCTCCCCTTCCCTCACCCCAATCCTGATTAAGTATTTCAGCCTGAAACGTTGACTTTCCTGTTCCCAGGATGCTGTCTCACTTGCTTTGCTTTTTCAGCTTCATATGTATTGGCGATATAGTTGTACGTTGAGACCTTATCAGCAACAGATTTTATTGTGCTTTTTATGCATTCCTTTTTGTCTCTTTACTGACAAGCTTATCTCAACATTCTCAATGCAGATCGAGGAAACATTCTTTTCTGTCACTAATGCTCCTGTCTGCTTCGAACTGATTTCATTTGTTTTAACCGTACTTTCATCACTGCTGTTCGTAATGGCATTGTAAACGTAACTCTTGTTATGCTGTAGCTTAATCACACCATTTCCAATATATTTCACAACTTCCTTGGTCTTATACTCCACACATCTTTTCATAAACCCCAAGATCCAATAAGTCCTTCTATAATTTCCTGTCTTCTGTGTCCCTCTCTCCTTAAACAGGGAGGTTACATTTACCAGTCCTCCCTCACTCCAAAATTTCCTGAAAGGTCACCAGCAATGCCTCCACAATTAACTTCGATATCTCTTTAGAACTATGAGCTGTTGTCCAACTGGTCTCGCTGATTGACTCAACTTCACCTTCCCCAGCACGTTGTCTTTACTAAGGTCAGTATACTCAACTCTATACACTGACTGTCTTGAAGTTCTGGCATTTTACTGGTGTCTTCCACCGTGAAGCCTGATGTAAAGTATCTATTCAATTCTTCTGCCATTCTATTGCTTCCCATAACTACTCAAGCCTCATTTTCCAACAGTCCTTTGTTTGTTTTTTTAACTCCATGTCTCCCTTGTTATATATCTAAAATTCGCTTTCCTTATTCTTTTACACGATTAAGAAGCATAATGTTATATTTCACCCTCTCCTCCCATTTGCTGTTATTAGTTATCCGTGATGGAATTTGTAGACTTCGTAATCCTTTGGATTCCCAATAATCTTCACCACATTGTGCGCATTTTCTTTTGTTTTTATGCTTTCCCTGAATTCGTTATCACTCACGGCTGGCTTGTCTTCTGCTTAATATTGTACTTCTTACTTGCGATGAGTTTCTGATGTGCTGCTGAATTATCCCCAGAAACTCCTGTCACTGCTTTTTCACCATCTTCCCGTGCTCAGCTTCCCTTCCAACTGACTCTGGCCAACTGCTCCCTCATGTCTTGTAGTTACATTACTCAATTATAAGACAGCACATCCAAAAGTGCGCAATAGATGTAAACAGAAGGAGGGACGTCTGAGGCATGGGACAGAAAGAACGATTGAACGAAGTATCAATTAGATTAAAAGAGAAATCGAGAGACAGAGACAGAGACAATTTCACATGGAGATATAAAAATAGAGAAGTCTACATGACTGATATATATATATATATAGATGTACTTCTGTATTTGGATTGACAATTCCTGTGTGTTGTGGTCCTTTATACAGTATACGTGCAACAGAAAAATATGTTGAAATATCGGTCTGATGCCAGAACTTTTATCTCCAGCAATATGACAGGCAACAGTTGTTGCCAGAACCCAGCAGGCCAATGTATATGTTTCCCGGTAGAAAATTGATTAACTGAAATAAATTGGAAGCAGGAATTTATAACATACATCCTGAAAAGAATTAGAGATTAGGTCTGGGAATGCAAGGAAGAGGCAGGAGGCAGAGTGTACGTTGAAAGAAGGGGAACATAACATCTCAGCTGAAGACTAAATAACATGTTAACGTTTTATAAATTTTGTGCAACACATGCATCATTTTTGTTAACTATGTCTCTCTTGTTCATTCTGAATATGGTGCACACATATGAACAGTCTTATGTATGCACACACACACCAACACACAGACAAACACAGAGACACCCACACACACTCACACACACACAGACACCCACACACAGACTCACACCCACACACAGAGACTCACGTACAGACACCCACACACTCACTCGCAGAGACACACACACACGCATACAGACACACATACTCACACACAGACAGACACACAGAGAGACACATGCACTCACACAGACAGACACACAGCCAGACACACAGCCAGACACACACATACACTCTAACACACACACAGACTCTCTCTCTCTCTCTCTCTCTCTCTCTCTCTCTCTCTCACACACACACACACACACACACACACACACACACACACACACACTGATCAATAGTTTTTCGGCCATTCTATTTCAAATTATCCTGTTTTATTTACACTGTCACTTGTAATTCCTTCTTTCGAATATATTCTGTTTCTTTCTCTACATTTGATATTATTCTGTCTGTCAAGAAGACATTGGGGACTGGGGGATGTCACTTTACTCCACGTCAGTCTCCACAGTCACTGTCTTCTATCCCTTTCTGGTTCTTAGCCCATTAAAAATACATACTGTGTCTAACCTTTGAATCCAGTTAAACAGGTCACTTTTTTAAAAGATTACCTACAGTATGGAAACAGGTCCTTCGGCCCAACAACTCCACACCGAACCTCCGAAGAGTAACCCACCCCGACCCATTCCCCTACCCTCTATTCATCCCTAACACTATGGGCAGTTTAGAATGGCCAATTCACCTAACCTGCATATCTTTGGACTGTGGGAGGAAATCGTAGCACCCGGAGGAAACCCATGCAGACACTGGGGGAATATGTAAACGTCACACAGACAGTTGCCCAAGGCATGTTCAGTGAACAAAACATTTACTTTTGTGCTAAGGCTACAACAAATCTAAAAAAGAAAAGGCATACAAACTGTGCAATAAGATGTTTGCACCTTTGCACGCAAATTATTGAATTATATTGTGTAAATGATAATTAACTGATAAAAGATATGAGAGTATAATCCAGCGAAATCCGTAGCACAGCGAGAGAATAACAAGCAATTACATTTAAACTTGAGGATTATGGACAAACATTTATTATGTCCAGAAAAAAAGATGGTGATTTTGCGAGAAAGTGCATTTTCCCCATGATTTGTAATTCCCAATAGTTCACAGTTCAGTGTGGAGACCCCATGTTGGTTGAGAGGGAGCTCCAGGCTCTGAATGAATTCTCACCATCTCAATGTGCAGTTGACGTGTGTCTCTGCACTGTTCATAAATCTATCAGCAGCTTTAATGCCTCACTCCTGAAATAGTTCGCCATTTCCACCAGCTTCTGACCTCTATAGGAGTGCAATAATGTCTTCTCGGAGATAGAAGGCATTTCCTTGAGACTTGACACAAACCATTCACTTTTCCCCCTCACGTTCAGCAAACCAAGTTAAAGCGACACATATGTACCACGAGCAAAGGAACCAGGAGGAACAACATAGAGCAGTCTATCTGAGTAGACTCTGCTTCACTCTTTGTTATTTTCGAGCATCAAAGACATCTTCCTATTTCTGTACACATGGTTCGATAGGCTGAATGGCCACCTACTGGTCATTTGTAAGCTGCTCAAGGACCTGACTTGGCAACTCCGTTCCTGTTTAACATCTCGATGTGCTGACTACACTCCTTTCCTTGTGTAATAGGCAGTAGAGTCTGAGTGGGCTATCCCTATTCTTGTCCAATAGTTTCAATTGATTGAATGGTGTCCTTGCATTCTGTTGAAACCAAGTTTCGGGCAGAAGCTTATGCTCAGAAACGGCGATTTTCCTGCTCCTCGGATGCTGCCTGACCTGCTGTGCTTTTACAGCGCTACACTATCGAGTCTTCAGTCACTGAAGGGTCTCCTCTGTTTCTGTGTACCAGGTTATCGGAATAAATAAACTCCAAATGCTCCTGTCTTGCACTTTTGAAGAACTGAATGGAACAAAGGGACGTAGGACTGAGGAGTAGGAGTGTGTCATTAGACACTTTAAGCCCTCTCAACTGGGCAGTAAGATCGTGGCTGATCTGGATGTGGTCTCAGCTCCACTGCCATATCTGTAGTTCATTGTCCTTTACTATCCAATATCTAAATGCTTTGACTAAATGCAAACACAGAGGCACCATAAACCTCTGGGGAAGAGCATTCCCACTCAAACAACCCTTTGTGAAATTCTCCTCATCCATGTTCTGACAGGGGTTGGACCGACCACTGTTTCATTTTCTAGTCCTGTTCCTCCATTGATCATGATAAATTTTAAATGTAACCTAGTTGGTGATATGACCAATGATATAGGTCTCAAACTAGATCAGGTTCTTTGCTGGGGACAAGACATCTCGATATCTTACATTTGTAAAAATAATTAACCAAAGCAAAGTTACTCAAAGCTAAGATGGAAAAATACATGGCCAACATTTGGACAAATATTTACATTAATATTTATCTTTCAACATACACACAGACACACACTAAGACATACACAGTGTCTCACACACGCAAGTGCACACAGACACACACATACACATGCCTAAATACAAGCAGGAAAAAAACCCTGCAAAATATCAACTTGAAAGAGCTTTGTCCACGCAACAGTTAAACTCAAGACAAAAGTAAAATAATTAAATGTTATTCTGCCTCTGAGGTTGTTCTGCTCACACAAGCAGGATTTATTCCTGGAACATTCGGAATTGGCTTAAAAACGTTTGAATTTAGGCAGTGGGGAGATGCCAATGATTCCTCAACAGTAATCCTACATGAATGATAAAGATGACTGAACGGTTTTCACCTCTCATACATTTCTGCGAGAAGGAACAAGAAAAGAGAGGGAGCAATAAGCAGTGGCTTTTCCAGCATGTTGCACTTTCTCCATCTCGGAGCAGAAATATACAATAATGTTATCTCAACACCAAACTGGACCACGTGAGGCCTCCTTGAACATTCTCGGAACTGTAGGACTATGTCCCTGTTCTCTGCTCCATGTAGGAGTTTTAATGAAGTTACGTTTGTATGTATCCTCACATTTTTGTCCAATAAAATCATGTCTTCATAGTATTTGATTTCTTATACTGTGAAAAGCGTATGTAACATACACATGTTGTTTTCTTAAATTTGAATCCTCAGTTCTAGACTCCCATACCAGAGAAAATGTCCATAGGCTATGCACCAGATACACTCTCCTCAATATCTTATACGGTTCAATACGAACGCCTCTCGTTCTCAATCCTGAAGTGCTCTCGCCTTATAGAGGTTTATAACATCATGAGGACCAAGGAAATGGTGAAGATCCAAGAACATTTTCCGAGCTTAGGGAAGTCCAAAAATAGAGCTCATAGATTGAAGGTGAGGGGAGAAAGATTTAAAAGGGAAAAAAGTGGGAACTTTTCACAGAGTGTATAGAATGAACTGCCAGAGGAAACGTTGGAGGCTGGGGCAGCTACAGTATTTAAAGTCATTTGAATGAAGTCTTTTGAGTGAACACGAAGGTTTTATGGGATATGGGGAAAATGCTGGCAAATGGAATGTGATTAATTTAGGACACCTGGTCGGCATGGACATGGTGCACCGAAGGGTCTGTTTCCGTGCTGTATGACAGAATAAGGCCAACTTTCCAGGGGCAAGTACAGTGAAACATCTTCGCAAAGCTTCTAAAGCGATTGTGTATATTTATTTTGCAGTTTATGGAATCATCACAGCCCACAATACATCAGATGTTGACTCAGAAATCCCCTGTACACATGCAGTAAAACATCTTGATCGCCTTTTCATGAAGTAATCATTCCTAATTACTTGCTGCATCTGCATACTAACCCCGTGTGATGTATGTACCAGGGTGAACAAATGCCTTTGTACAAATGAGTTTTGTGATCTCTCTTCTTTTCATTAGTTTACTGTTGTTTTACCCTTCTGCCACAGCACAAACCTCAGTAGCCCATGTTATCCTGTTTCTGCTGAAGGTTTACACACTAACCTTCCCTGTCTATATCACATTACAGACTCTCTACCTCCACTTGACATCTTATCGAATCTTCGTGGTTGAGCCAATTGAGTTCCATCCAATCAGTCCCCACACGCAGATCATTTACAGATTCCAAGTAGCTTTTGATGTTGCACTGATCTCTGAGGCACTTCACCAAGTTAAAGATTTCCAACCCGAAAATATACATTTCTGCCGACTGTCTATTTCCTGATAGTTACCCAGGGCTCCCCTTTTCCTGTGTAGCAATCTCGAAAATCGGTGAGACCTCCTCTTGTGCTGCGTAATGTACTGAAAAGGCTGAAGAGATTCATCCTATTCCTTCGTAAATCCTTAGAGGGACAGAAAGGTCTCCTCATGTCTCATTGAATCGATCCAGAATGGCTGAATGCGATTTTCCTCACCTTCTGTAACAGAATTGCGAGGTTGAGTGAGTGAACAACACATGAAGCAAGAGCAGCAGGTGGTCATTCAACCCCTCGAGCTTGCTGCACAATTCAGAATGGACATTGTTGATGTGATTGTAACTAAGCATCCGTTTTCTGTCTGTTCCCAACAATCATTGATTCTCTTGTTCATCAACGATCAATATAACTCCTCCTTGAATGTTTTCAGTAACCCAGTCTTCACTGCTCCTTGGGCATGAGAAGAACACAGACCACACAATCCTGAAGAGAAAGGAACATGCCTTTCCCCGTCTGAAATAGGAATGCCCTTATTCTCAAAATGATTTCCCCTCAAACCAATCATCATTCTTTTGACACAACGATGATGAACAGATATAGACCATTCCGCACCTCAAACCTCCCCAAATTTCCATTAAGCCTCGACGACCAAATACTGACCAGATTAACCTCCACTGAAGTTAAAGGAATTCCAGGTACAATATTTTCACAAGAGTTCAAGAAATTAGAACTGCAAACATTGAACAGTACAGCACAGTAAGAGCCCTTCAGCCCTCAATGGTGTGCCGACCTTTTATCCTACTCTAAGATTAAACTAAACTACAGAGCCTTCCTCCTATTGTCATCTATATGCCTAACCAAGAGTTACTTGAATATCCCTAATGTAGCTGATTCTACTACCACTGCTGGCAGTGCATTCCACGCACCTATCACTACCTGTGTAAACAATCTGCTTCTGACATGTCCCCAAAACCTTCCTCCAATCACATTAAAATTATACTTTCCTCGTTTTAGCCATTTCCACCCTATGAAAAAGACTCTACTTATCCATTCTATCTGTGCCTCTCATCATCTTGCACACCTCTGTCAAGTCACTGTTCATCCTTCTTTACTCTAATGAGAAAAGCTAAAGCTCCCTCAAACCTTCTTCATTAGACATGCCCTATAGGACAGGCAACGTGCTGGGAACTCCCGTCTTCACCATTTCTGAAGGTTCCACATCCTTCCTTTAATGGGGCGAACAGAACTCAACACAATATTCCAAGTGTGGTCGAACCAGGCTTCTATGGAGCTGCAGCATAACCTCGCAGCTCTAAACTCAATCCCCGAGTTTATGAAAGCCAACACATCACACACATTCTTAACAGCCCTATCACCTTGAGGGCTTTGGCAACTTTGAGGAATCTATAGACGTGGACCCCAAGATCCCTTTGTCCCTACACACTGCCAAGAAGCCTACCTTTAACACGGTAATCTGCAAACAAGTTCAACCTTTGAATGCTCTCTCCTGAAAATGGGAATATGGAGCAGAATCAGGCCCCTTATCCCATTGGATCTGATGTGCCATTGGATTACAGCTGAACTGTTTCTCACCGACATTCTCCTGCCTTCGCCAAATGATCATTGAATCCCGAATTAATGAAAAGCTTATTCAACTCTATCTTAAAGAAACTGTGTGCAGGAGTGTGTGTGTTTGTTTTTGTGTGTCCATATCTGTGTTTATATATGTTGTGTGTTTAACGTGTCTGTGTATGTTTGTGTGTATCGCCGTGAGACGAGGTCTTGCCGTTTTTTCGGGTAAATCCATTGAATTTGAGATCAACCCGTCACCACCCCCCACACCTCTACGTCTGTCCCTGTTAAGTTTATAGTTACACAATGCCACCCTCTGCTCGCCTCCCCATGCCTTTGCACTAGTGTCAGTTTTATTTTGTTTCTTTCAGAGTACATCACATACTGTCAATCTCTCACATTTCATGGCTGTTTGGTTTTTCAAATAACGTCTTTTACGCACAGAGCAGTTTCGTCTGAAACCTAGTGATATCGTTCCTGAGATATTATCACCACCACTGGGTCAGTTTCAGGACT
The DNA here is from genome assembly GCF_047496795.1 of Chiloscyllium punctatum. NCBI lineage: Eukaryota > Metazoa > Chordata > Chondrichthyes > Orectolobiformes > Hemiscylliidae > Chiloscyllium > Chiloscyllium punctatum. The sequence goes on from NC_092765.1 coordinate 70,453,425, forward strand.
TTTCAATCTTTTTTCATTTATAATTTGTCGGAGTATATTGTAAAACATTTCAAGATAATCAACGTGCAATATATTCATTGCATTGACTTACAAGTGGTTCCGTCAACCTTGCTTGGATGCATTTGCGATGGTAACATTCTTTAATTTGTGCACTCTGTGTCATGAGTAATCTTCAAAGACAAATCACTTCCACATTGCAGAGCGACCATAGACATAACTTGACATGAACATTCTCCAAACTAAGGGTCCTCAGTACGAATACAATCCTCCATATACCAAACTGTGTGTGTGTGCGTGTGCAGATGGTTCTATCAGTTTGGATGGCGCTATGAGCTGCCTCCCTCCCCCTCCCTCCGAGACTTAATTCTCTGATGGTTGTCACCCTGCGGTGCTGTCAACGCAGAGGAGTGTGAAGGCCAGCAGAGGGAGACATTGCATCACTTTAAACACCAGAGAGCCGGACAGATTCTCTGTGTACATGGACACACAGATACACAGAGAGAAGAATACAGGCACGCAGACAAAACGCAGAGATGAAAACAGACACGCAAATACACAAAGAGACAAATACAGACACACAGACATGAATGCAGGTGCACAGGCGCACAGAGAGACGAATACAGACGTGCAGTGACACACAGAAACAAATACAGGCACACAGAGACAAATACAGACAGGCAGATACACAAGAGAAATGAATACAGGCACGCAGATGCACTTAGAGACGAATACAGGCACGCAGATACGGAGATGAATATAGACATGCAAATACACATAGAGACAAATATAGACACGCAGATACACGCAAAGATGAATAAACTCACACAGATGCCCACAGGGATGAATACAGACACATGGATACACACAGAGATGAACACAGACACACAGATACACACAGAGACAAACACAGACGCGCAGCTACACACAGAGACGAATACAGACACACAGATACTCACACACGAATACAGGCATGCAGATAGACATAGAGACGAACACAGACATGCAGATACAGATATGTATACAGACATGCAGATAGACATAGAGACGAATACACACTCGCAGATACAGACATGAATGTAGGCACACAGATACGCACAGAGATGGATGCAGACACGAAGTTACACACAGAAACACGCAGATAGACAGAGAGATGGATAGAGACATGCAGATACACGCAATATGAATACAGACACGCAGATATACACATAGACAAACACAAACACGCAGATACACACAGAGACGAATAGAGTCACACAGATGCCCACAGAGACGAATACAGATACACAAATACGCACAGAGATGAAAACAGACACACGAATACACACAGAGACAAACACAGACGTGCAGGTACACATAGAGTCTCGCAGATGCACACAGAGATGAATTAATGACACACACAGATGAATACAGGCACGCAGATGCACATAGAGATGAATACCGACACACAGATACACAGAAAGACAAATATAGACACGCAGATACACAGAAAGACAAATACAGACACGCAGTTACACACAGAGATGAATAAAGTCACAGAGATACCAACAGTGACGAATACAGATACACGTATACACACAGAGCTGAACACAGATAAACCGATATACAGAGACAAAAACAGACGCGCTGATACACACAGAGATAGGCAGATAAACACAGAGACGAATAGAGTCACACAGATACAAACAGAGGTGAACACAGACAGTCAGATACACACAGAGACGAATACAGACATGCAGCTGCACATAGACATAAATACAGGCATGTAGATACTCACTGAGACAAATACAGATATGCAGATATACACAGCGATGAATGCAGAAACGCAGATACACACAGTGACAAAATCAGACATGCAGAGACACACAGAGATGAGCATAGATGCACAGACACACACGGAGACTGATGCAATAGCACATATACTAAAACATGCACACATAGACAAATACCAATACACAGCTGCACATGCACACACAGATACCCAGTCATCAATACAGACGTACTACACCCACTGCCACACTGATGTTTATATAGACATAGGGAATCTGCCAGTGTTTATTTTTTCACGTGGTGACTTTCTCAGTATTTCACTCACTCTGTGTGGCTTGTGTCAATCTCTCTGCTGTTCCATAGGTAATTCTCTGCAACCTCTCTATATCTTCCACCTCATTCCTTTAATGAGGTGACTAGAACATGGTACTACAAGTGTGTGTTATGACACAGCGATGAACCCTTCTGTTAATGAAACCAAACACTCAGAAAAGCTCACCTCGCTCATAATCTGTTAAAGTCAAGTGACAGAGAGCTCGCAAATTCCGCTACTTAACAGGAAATAATATCAATGTATTCCTTAATTCTAAAAGTGAACATTGAACAACAACGGTTTTTCCCTACTCTCAGCTTCCCTTTTTCTGAACTGTTATCTTCATCCACCTTTAACAATGTACTCTTCCAATTAAAGAAAAACTGTATTAAAATTACATAAACCAGACAGTGGCTGTAGTATCCAATGCCCTCCTTCTTTCCACTGAATATCTCCCTGGGTCATGTTCTGTCTTTTAATGCAAGGGTTTTTGGTCCAAAAAATGAATCTTGCATAGAGAATGTTGGTCATGGCAGACTATCCCGATGGAATTTTACTCTCTGTCTAACTTCCAAAATGCGTGCCTCTTTATTCCCTCACTATCAACTCATCTCCTTGGTTTGATGTTGGCAAAACAATAAATTTAAAATCGAATGGGTTTAGTATAGTGTGACAGAATTTAAACTTGGTTGTTTAAATTCGAATAGTTGTCAAAAGAGCAACCAAATCTCAATATATCTGTTTCACAGCCAGATGTTACATAGTTTCAGTTCAGTCTACTCTGAAAATATTAGCTAGTCATGTGACAAGTACTTGCAAGCTATCAATGCAGAACAGCATTCAACTTCATCACAGTGGGTTAAACAGTGGGATTATAGAGCTGCAGCATAACGTCACAGCTCTGAATCTGATCTCCCTGGCTGTGAAAGCCAACACCTCATATGTCTTCCAAACAACAGCATCAACCTGGATGGCAACTTTGCGGATCTATAGACATGACCCCAAGATCCCGCTGTTCCAGATTTATCTCAATCTGTCACTCATCAGCTCAGTTCTGTCAATGTCCTGTTGCAACCTACAACAGCCCTCCATTCTAACCACCAACTCCACCAAAGTTCGTGACATCAGCGAACCTATGAACCCACCCTTCCAATTCGTCATCCAACTCTCTTATAAAAAAATCACAAAGAGCAGAGGTCCCAGAACAGATCACCAAGCTAGTCACCAAGCTCCAGGCTGCATCTGTTCCATCTACCACCATCTTCTGTCTTCTATTGACCAGCCAATTCTGCATCCAGACAGCCAGATCTCCCTGTAAGCCACGCCTCCTTATCTTGTGAATGAGCTTACCGTGGATAACTTTTTCAAACGCCTTGTTAAATTCCATATATACCACATCCACTGCTCTAATTCATCAACGTGTTTTGTCACATCCTTACGGAATTCAATAAGATCTATGAGGCATGACCTGCTCCTCACAAAGCCATGTTGACTGTCTCTAATCATTTATAATTTTCCAAATATTCATAAATCCTGTCTCTCAAATCCTCTCCAATACTTTGCCCGTCACTGCTATATGACTGGTTAGCCAATAATTCCCAGGATTATCCCTATTCCCTTTCTTGAACCAGGCATTAACTTTTGCCAGCCTCCTGTCATCTGGCACGACTCCAGTGTACAGTGAGAATGCAAAGATCATCGCAAAATGCGCAACAATCTCTTCTCGCTTCCTATAGTATCCTATGGCATATCCTGTTTGACCAAATAAATTTATCTTTCCGTGTGTTTCTCAAACTTTTCAACACATCGTCCTGTTCTAGCATATCCACCTGTTTCATGCTGTCCTCAGAAACGTCAAGGTCCATCTCATTAGTGAATACTGAAGCAAACCTTCATTAAGAACCTCCCCTACCTCCTCCGACTCCTGGCGCAAGTTCCCTCCACTATCACTGATCAGTCCTACTCTGCCATCCTCTTGTTCCTGACATAAGTGTAGAACTTCTTAGGTTTTACCTTAATTCTACCCGCCAAGCCTTTATCGTGCACACTTTTATCTCTCCTGAGTTCATTCTTCAGTTCCACCCTGGTTATCTTGCAACCTTCTAGAGCATTGTCTAACCCTTGCCTCCTCAACCTTATGTATGGTAGATGAGAACAATAGGCCCACTGGGAACATCAGACAGCAGACGATCAGGGTGATGAGAAACACTTGCCATGTCTGAACGGCTCAGAGTGAACCCTCTGGTATACACGGTATCACTATGTCCTGTAATCCCTCTGTATTTCAGTCACATACTGCCTGCCGTTCTTCCTGGAAGAAAATGACAGGTTATATATGACGTTAAAGCCCACCTGCCAAACTTTTATCCATTGATTAACTTGTTCATATCCATTTACAGACACTACAACTTCCATTGATTATTTAATTTCCTGCTTATGTTAGTTCCATTGGCAAACTTAGTTACAGTACATTTGTTCCACTTCTCTAGGTCATTGATATAGATGGTAAATAGCTGAGGACCCTGCACTGGTCACTGTGTGACCCGACTGGTTACATTCTTTTAAACTGATTAAATTGATTTATCCCGAGTGCCTGAATTCTGGCCAAACACCAGTTCTCACCCATTCCTATGTAACACGTTTGAAGGGCTGAAGAAGGACGAGGAACATCAGTCAGCAATCCAGCCCCTCCAGCCTGCTCCATTATTGAATACAATCATTTCTGATGTCAACCTACTCCACCATTGAATACAAACATGGCTGAAGTCAGCCTGCTCCACCATTGAATACAATCATGGCTGATGTCAGCCTACTCCACCATTGAATACAATCATGGCTGATGTCAACCTACTCCACCATTGAATACAAAATGGCTGACGTCAGCCTACTCCACCATTGAATACAATCATGGCTGATGTCAACCTACTCCACCATTGAATAAAAACATGGCTGATGTCAGCCTACTCCACCATTGAATATAATCATGGCTGATGTCATCTCGGATTCAGTCCCACTTTCCGGCCCACTCTCCATATCCCTTCAGTAACTCAATATCCCATAATCCACTGCACTGTGGAACAGTGGATTACACTGATTTACAATCTTTTGATAGAAGTTCTCTCATAACTGTTTTAAATCATCTCCACTTATCCTAAAACTATGATCTCTTGTTGTAGGTTGCCCCACATGAGGAAATACCCAATGCATGTCGACATTATCAATCACCTTTAGCATTGTCCAGTCCTTAGAGATATCCTCAATTTTTTCTAAACTCCAGAGAGTATAGGCCTGAATTGCTCAATCTCCCTTCAGAAGACAAACTCCTTATCTCTGGAATCAGTCTAGTAAACCTCTTCTGATTTGCCTCTATGGTAATTACATCCCTCCTGCAGTCAGGACATGAAAACTGTACACAGGACTCAATTGCGATCTCACAAATGCCTGTCATTATTGCAGCAGTACCTCCCTCGCTTTATAATCTATTCTTTCAGAAATAAATGCCAAATTTGTAGTTTCCTTTCTCATTAACTGTTACACCTGCATCTGTGCTTTTTGCGATATGGATGAGGATACCATATCCCTCTGTACCTAAGCACTCTGTAGTTTCCCTCTGTTTGGATAGTAAGTTGCCTTTCTGTTACACCGACCAAAACGGCCTCATACTTTTCATTGTTTCATTTCATCTGGCAAAAAATGGCCCAAGCTATCCTTAACCATTCATTACAATTTATCCCCTGAGTCAGTGTCTTCTGAAAAACTGATTATAGCATGTCCATCCCCTCAAATAGGAGATAGTATTGATTGCTAATAGTTGGAGCCTGGGGACTGAGCCCTCTGGAATTTTTGGAAACAGAAAATGAACCAGTTATTCCAACTCAATACAATTCTTTGTTTCGCCAAGCCTACATCCAAGCGAATAGATTACTTCTAACCATATGCGATCTTATTCTGCAGAATGATCTTTAGTGCACACCTTATTCAATGTCTTCTGCAAATCCTGATTTTACATCTCCAGCATCCCCATTATGCAGCTTGCTTTTCACTCTCTTAAAGACTCAAATAAATAATGAAAATACGATTCATGCTTTTTAAACTTATGTTGATTCTGATGGATTGTGGCTTGACTCGGCAAATGTCCTTTCATTAATTCCTGAATAATCGATTTTAACAATTTTCTTAAATTCCAGCAGTTTTGTCACTACTTTATATTCCATCGTGAAGGTGATAAGCTTGAATTCTCACCTCTATATATTCTCTTCATTCCCTCCAATCCTGTATAATTGACGCATGGTGTGAAATGACCTACTCTGTTTGCTGCGTAAGAAGCATGAGTGGCTGAATGGACTCTTTATCTTCCCTGTGCACAAAATCAATGGGCTCATATCAAAACAAAATCAAAACAAAATATAGATTAAACCGAGCTGAACCAAGGCAAATTAAATTAAATTACACGAAGTTACATCACCCAGCACAATACTACCAAAGCTCCCCATCACTGGTAGCATGTGTTGCCATATCCATATTTTTTCAGAATTCTTCCTCTCAGAGCCCTCACCGTTACACAAATGTCCTGATCAATATAGCCAATAAAACCATGTCTATATGGTTGAAATAGGGCCGCCACGTCCTATAACAATGTTCATGTTTCTGTTGCCCATACTCGTAAGGAAGACCAGGGGGGTGGGCTCCATAACTAGTCTACAACACGATCAGAGTCCTGGGAGGTTTCCTGGAACCCAGTTCATCAGAATGTTCTTCCTCGCACAAAATCAAAGAATACTAAACAATTTATTCCAATGTAAGTCCAAAGAGGGAAGGTTCAGCGAACCCAAGAGGAGGGAACCAGATTTGCCTTGACCTTGGTTCCCAAAACCCCTTCCAAAACACTTGCTATAGTGCACCAATACCTACGAAGCTTGTGGCATGATCACAAGCAATAAGTAAGTATACCAACATCTATTGTACATTTGGGGCATATTGGGGACGCTCCTGTCTTAAATTTGACAAGCTGCTCCAGTGTCAATTAAACCCAGTGGAGTACCTTCAACTGCATAGCCTACGTCCTATTGCAAATTGAAATCTTCCTTACGGTCTCCCAAATATTTTCCCACTCCTCTGGAGATATCTCCACCCACAATTCCTGAGCCCAGATTCCATGCAGCCGCTTTATATTCTTTGAGACACTACCTCTTAATAAATGATAGAGGGTGCTGACCGAGAGACCACCTGTGGACCGAAGCTCTCTTCTCTCCATTTCCGACCTATGGGGACGAACCATTAATGTAGTCTTTTTTTTCTGTCTAAAATTCCTCATCTGAAAGTAACGAAAGTGGCCCCTCTGAGATAACTCATATTTCTGGCTCAGCTGCTCTAGAACCATCATGACCACCACGTCAAATAATTCTCCCAAACAGGAAACTCCTCTGGACTCCCAGAGCCGAAAGCCATAATCCATCAATCCCAGCTGGGATCCGAACAATCCTACAATGGGAATAAAAGGGAAAGTTCATTTTTGTAAATTGCCCTCACTTTGTCACATCATTTTCCAGGCTTTAACTATTTTATGGACAATTGGATTTCTGCAATGGTCCATAACAGTCCTCGTCTTGCCCACGAACAACAGATTAATGAGGGGTCATTTTGCCTGGGATACCTCAATGTCCAGCCAAACTGACCGCAGGTCTTTACAAGCTCAATCAGCCACATCCGATTGCAGGGAACCTCGTTGGTATTTCTTAAAGTCCAGACAATCACACCCTTCATCTCCCGCAGAAGCTGCAATTTGGCGAGCTTCATAACATGCCATCTATGGTGCCAGATAAACAAGCTTAACCAACTGTAAAGCCTTCATAGCACCGACCTGGAGAGCATCAAAAGGACCATTCACGTGGAAGAGAAGAAACGAGGAAGTACATTCCTATTAACCGGAGGTATTCTACCCAATCAGGATATAGGAATATCTTCCCAGAGCCGAAGGGCCTGCCTTATCTTCTCGAGCACCTGCGTGAAGTTTGCTTTATATAATTGACCGAAGGCTGGTGTGACAAAAATTCCTAAAAAAGGAAACCTCCTTGTGACCATCTGAAAAGGAATCGGATTGCACCCCCCATGATCAGGTACTCGAATAACACCCCGACAGGCATGGCCTCCGATTTCATTCACTACTGTTCACAGGCCTCCAGACTGAAAAGCAATCCTCTACCAATCACTGTCGCCTCCCTTCAATCTGATTTTGTATTCAGTTGGCTTGGGTGCGTTGTTTCCCATGTGACCTAACTTTACTAACTTGCTAATATGCACAATCTTGTCTCAGAATTGCTCCAGTCTATATGGAAAGCATCCGCAACACTGACTTCATCAATATGCTTTGTCACCTCTTTAACAGACTCAGTCAAATTAGTGCAATACGATTTCTCATGCAAAAAGCTATGGTGACTCTCCCAAATCAATCCTTATCTTTGAAAATGCATGCAATTGGCTATCTCTCAGAATCCTCTCCAATAACTCACAGACCACTGATGTCAGGCTCACCGGTCCAGAGATTCCTGTGTTGTTGAGTAACTGTTTTCTTTTCTACTGCCTCTCCTCCATTGGTCACAGCAAATTATTGGTGCAACCAGTTTGATGATATGGCCTATGATATAGGTCGCATATTAGGTCAGGGTCGTCCTAGGAAGAAGTCATGTAGATTTCCTTCATCTGTTAAAATAACAAATTCATGATGGAAACAAAAGTTCCTCAAGCTATGATGGAAAGATGAATGACAAACAGTATAGAAATTACAAAATGTACATTGATATTTCCATTTCTAAAAATTATGATGAGCACAAATATATGCAGACACATGCACAGATACATACACAGACAGGCGTATATAGACACACTCAAACACACACACACAGACATACGCACACAGACACACTCAAACACATTCACACAGACATGCACACACAGACTCAAATACACAAAAGTACAGACACCCAAAAACATGGACACATAGACACACATGCACATGTAAATACAAACACTAACACAGACAAATGCATGCACCATAGAGCGTAAAATATTGGAGCAGAGAAAAGGCCATTTGGCCCATCCAGTCTACTGAACTATTGATCATGGATGACATGTTTTTAAAACCAATTCTACTTCCCTCTCATAACAATCCTTGAGCCAATCTTTAATCATAACTTATTGTGTTTTACCCTAAAGACGCTAAGATGTTTGTGTGTGGCATGCGCATGCATGTGTGTCTCTCTGTCTATGTGTCTGAGCGTGTGTGTGTATGTCAGTGCGTGTATGTCTCTTTGTGGGTCTATGTGTGTCTGTGTACATGTGTTGTCTGTGTGTGTGTCTATGCGTGTGCATGTGTCTGTGTGTCTCTGTGTGCGTGTCTTTGTGTGTGTGTATCTGTGCATGTGTGTCTGGGTGTGTGTGTCTGTGTTCGTGTCTGTGTACGTGTCTGTGTATGTTTGCCTAATAGCAGGAGACAGCATTATCGAGGAGGGGTGTTTTTCAGACTGGAGGCCTGTTGTTATGGACCAGGCCAGACCACTCAAAATTTTCTTAACCAGGCTGTGCATACCGTAACATTGTAATTTGTTTCAGTAAGTGCACAGTGAAAATTATCAGGTTTTAAAACAGAAGAAAAAATACAAAACTACACAACTAGACTTAATTAGCTGTTCTGGAATCACACAAACATCCCAATAAGCAAACCCCCCTTAAGAACAGTGCAAATGTAACAAATGCTTACAGGTTGAAGCTAGAAGGGCAGAAGGAGAGAGAGAGAGAGAGAGAGAAAGAGAGAGAGAGAGAGAGAGAGAGTGAGAGAGAGCCTGTCCACACAGCTAAACAACAAACTGGTTCTGGACTTAACTGCTCACTTAGAAAGCTGGCCACTCCCCTTTCGTTATACCTTTAACCACAAAACCACTTAATCTCTGTACCAAACCTCTGTACCTTGGAGCCGGGAACAATTTACGTCCGCTCTGAAAAGAAAATTAAGGACACAGTATCTTTGAGCAAAGGAAGCTTTTAGAGAAAAGGGACCTGTTTTGTGACACTGTGCACAGTGGTGTTCCACAGGGACGTGCGCTCAATCCATTTTTGTTTGACATTTAGACAAAAGATTCAGATGAGAATGATAGAAGGCGTGGTTACAAATATTGTGGATGAAACCAAGTTTGGCTGTAAATTGGACTGTGAAGATTACACAGGGACCTACATAAAATGGCTTGATGAATCTTAGAGTTGTACAGCATGGAAGCAAACACTTTTGACCAACTCGCCCATGACACCTGATTTCTGAAATTAATCGTACCCTACTTTGTGGGCGTCACGGTGGCACAGTGGTTAGCACTGCTGCCTCACAGCGCCAGAGATCCGGGTTCAATTGCCGCCTCAGGCGACGAACTGTGTGGAGTTTGCACGTTCTCCCTGTGTCTGCGTGGGTTTCCTCCGGGTGGTCCGGTTTCGTCCCACAGTCCAAAGATGTGCAGGTCAGGTGAATTGGCCATGCTAAATTGCCCGTTGTGTTAGGTAAGGGGTAAAGGTAGGGGTATGGGTGGGTTGCGCTTCGGTGGGGCGGTGTGGACTTGTTGGGCCGAAGGACCTGTTTCCACACTGTAAGTAATCTAATCTAATCTAATCTAATCTATTTGGGGCGGTGCGGTGGCTCAGTGCTACTGCCTCACAGTACCAGGGACCTGTGTTTGATTGCTGGCTCAGCTGACTGACTGTGTGGAGTTTTTACATTCTCACTGTGTCTGCGTGTGTTTCCTCCCACAGTCCAAATTTGTGCAGGTTATGTGAATGAGCCATGCAAAGTTGCACATAATGTCAGGTGCATTAGTTGGGGGTAAATGTGGCGAGATGGTTCTGGGTGGGTAACTCTTCAGAGGGTTGGTGTGGACTTGTGCTACACTATAGTTAATGTAATCTATTTGCCAGCAATTGGCCCATATCACTCTAAATCCTTCCTATTAATCTACCCATCTGTATGATTTTTAAATGTTGTAATTGTACCAACTTCCACCACTTTGTCCGGCAGTTCATTTCCACTTTCTGAGTGAAAAAGTTGCCTCAAGGTGACTTTAAAATCTTTTCCCTCTCACATTAAATCTATGCCTACCAATTTTGGACTTCCAAACATGGGGAAAAGATGTTGACTACTCACCCCCTATCCCTGCATTTCATGAATGTATAAACCTCTAGAAGATGCAAATGTCCCTCCCACCCAGGGTCTGTGCTTTCAGTCATCCGGGGCTTAAATTCTAAAATTCAATACCGACACCTCTTCCATAGTGATCAAACCACAATTTTAAAATAATTTCAGTCAACGCGTTCAGACATATTATCAAACATCTCTCGTAGGATTAGAACCTAGACCTTTGGCGGCCAGAGTTTGGGACACTACCACCACTTCACAATAGCCCCAAAACTCGCAAAATTATTCTCCTGTGTGTTTGTTCATCAGCCTGTTCTGACACGCTGCACCAGAATCTAGACCATCTGGTCTCGAGCTAGGGACACTACCAGACAAGTTCTGGGATTGAAATAGAATCCAGAGCTCTGCCTCAGATGCAGGGATACTACCAACTACACAAGAACTACACCATGCCCAAATATTTTACTTTAAATGCCAGCTTTCAGATCGGTATTGATTCATTGAAATCTGGTTCACTTTACTGACTTACCCAGTTCAAATAATTACGTTGTTAAAAAATGCAAAAACCATAAAACTTGCCTCAACTGTAGGATATCAAGTTTACGTGCTCTGCCTTCGAGATAAACTACGAACATCTTTTATTTCCAGTATTATTTTCATATTATCTCCAGTTTAAATGGCTATTATCTGTAGTCTGCAATATGAGGGAATGAAATCCTGTAGACACACTCTGCACTGTGAAGGAACTCGAATAGATATCAACACTGAACATCAGAGACAAAGACAGAGCATACTTACTGGCCTGAAACACCCACCTGTAACGTGTGACTTCCCTCTTCCTGAAACCATTAAATTATACAAGACAACTGATGACTTTCCAGCCTTTCTTCCCCAGTGTTATCACTTACTGGGCTAAAGAATTGTAGCTAGAGCTTAATGTTGATAAATTCAAGGTATTGTACTTTGGTAAAACAAAATAATAAAACAATTATACAATTAAATGTTGAGTCATTGCTCGTGTTGTAGAACAGAGCAACCTCGGGTTTCGGGCATAATTCTTTGAAGTTTGCTTCATATGTAGACAGTGTGGTTATGAAGGTGTTTCACTTGTTGGCGTTCATTATAAAGACATAGAGTCATAGAGATGTACTGTACGGAAACAGACCCTCTAGTGCAATTTGCCCATGTCGACCAGATACCCTAACATAATCTTGGCAATTTTGCCAATACTTGCCCGTATCCCTCTGAACCCTTCGTATTTATATATTCATTCAGATGTCTTTTAAATACTTTAATTTGACCAACCTCTGGCAACTCATTCCATACACATACAACCCTCTATGCATAAAAATTGCCCCTGAGGTCCCTTTTAAATTTTTCCCCTCTCATCCTAAACCTGTGCACTCTAGTTGTGGACTCGCCCACCCTGGGGCAAAGACATTATCTATTTACCGTATGCATGCCTCTCATGATTTTATAAACTTCTGTAATTCACCTTTGAGCCTCTCATGACCCAGAGAAAACAGCTCCAGCCCATTCCTGCTCTCCCTACAGCCCAAATCGTCCAGCCCTTGCAAATCTTTTCTGAACCCTTCCAAGTTTCTCAACATCTTTCCGATAGGAATGAGACAAGAATTGCACGCAGTATTCCAAAAGTGCCTAACCAATGTGCTGCACAGCCACAAAATGACCTCCCAACTCTTGTACTCAGTGGTTTGAACAATTAAGGAATGAATATTAAACACCTAGTTCACTATCCTATCGACCAACAACTCTACTTTCAAGGAAATATGAACCTGTTCGCCAAGGTCTCTTTATTGAGCAAAACTCTCCAGGACTTTATCATGAAGTGTATAAGTCATGCTCTGATTTGCTTTTCCCAAAGGTAGCACCTCGCATTTATCTAATTACATCTCCATCGCTACTCCTCAGTGCATTGGCCCATCTGATCAAGATTCCAGTTTACTCTGTGGTAAATTTCTTAACTATTCACGACACCTCTAATTTTGGTGTCATCTGCAAATTTACTAGCTATATCTCCTATGTTTACATATAATCATTTATATAAATGACGAATAGCAGTGGACAATCCTTTGAGTACAGGAGTTGAGGCGTTATGTTCTGGTTGCACAAGACTTTCGTGAGGAATGTCCTGGAGGACTGTGTGCAGTTCTGGTCGCCCGTTGTATAGAGAATATTATCAAGCTCGGGAGAGTTCAGAAGAGGTTTATCAGGATGTTGCTGGGAATGGAGTGTTTGAACAGGATCAACAGACTCAGACATTTTCTACTGGAGGGTAGGAGGCTGAGAGGTAACCTTGTACAGGTTTATAATATCATGAAAGGTATCGATAATGTTGAATATTAGGTCTCTTTTCCTTTGAGTGAGGGATTGTTTTAATATAAGAGAGGAAGTTTCTTAAAAGACATAGCTTCATAGAGCTGCATAGCATGGAAACAGACCCTTTGGTCCAACGTGTCCATGTCAACCAGATAGCCAAAATTATTCTCCTCCCATTTACTGGCATTTGGTCAATTTCCATCTAAACCCTTCCCATTCATCTGTCCATCCAGATGCCTATTAAATGTTGTAATTGTGCCAGCCTCAATACCTTCCTCTGGAGGCTCATTACACACGGACCATCCTCTACATGAAGATGTTGCCCATTCGAACTCATTTATGTCTTTCCCATCCCACATTAAACCTTTGCCATCTAGTATCTTTTTCTCCACTACCCTAGGGAAAAGACCTTGGCTATTCACGCTATCCGTTGCACCCATGATTTTACTAACCTCTAATATCAACCTTCATCCTCTGATTCTCCAGGGAAAACAGGCTTAGCCTATCCAGCCTCTCCCTGTAACTCAAAACCTCCAACCATGGCAATCTCAGCGTAAACTCTTCTTGGACCTTTTCAAGTTTGAAAACATGCTTCCTAAGAGCAGGGAGATCAGAAGGGCACACAGTATTTCAAAAGTGGCCTAACCAATATCCTGTACAGTCGCAATCCAGTCTCCTAACGCATATACACAATGCACTGACCAATAACATATCAAATATTTTCTTCCCTGTCCTATCTACCTGCAAATCCACTTTCAAGGAACTATAAACCTGTACTCTGAGATCATTTTGTTCAGCAACACTCCCCCGGATTTTACCATTAAGTTTATAAGTCCTGCCCAGATATGCCTTTCCAATATGCAGCATCTCACATTTATCTAAATTAAACTCTGTCTGCCACTCCTCGGCCCATTGACCCATCTGATTAAGATCCCGTCGTAATCTGAGATAACATTCTTTGCTGGCCACTGCACCTCCAATTTTTGTGTCACTTGCAGACTTACTAACTGTCCTATGTTCATATCATAATCATTTATATTAATGACGAAAAGTAATGGACCCAGCACCGATCCGTGTAGCACTCTAATGGTCACAGGCCTCCAGTCTGCAAAGAAACCCTCCACCACCACCCTCTGTCCTCTACCTTTGAACCAGTTCTCTATCCAACTGGCTAATTCTCCCTGTATTCCATATGATCTAACCTTGCTAACCAGTCTCCATGGCGAACTATGTCAAATGCTGAACTGAAGTCCATATAGATCACATCCAGCGATCTGCCGTCATCAATCCTCTCACTTACTTCTCAACAAAAAAAATCAAATTAGTGAGACATGATTATCCACGCACAACCCCATTTCACTCTCCAGACAAAGGGCTTTTGCACAGAACGTCGATTTTCCTGCTCCTCAGATGCTGTGCATTTCCACTACCACTCTCATCTAGACACTGATCTCCACCATCACCATCCTCACTTTTGCCTGTCCTGAATCAGTCCTTGCCTTTCCAAATGCATGTAAATCCTGTAGCTCATGATTCCCTCCAACACTGTGCCCACCGCTGATGTCAGGATCCCCAATCTATAGTTCATCGCTTTTTCTTTCTATTTTGTTTAGTTGCAAACCTTTACTCAAACTCATGACTTCCAGCATTTCACCTGTGGCTATTGATGAAAACCACATCTCAGCAACGGACCCAGCAATCTTAGCTTCCTACAAATTTATTGGGTCCACCAGATCAGGACCTGTGAGGTGATTCTTTTTTTAGACAGCATTTGGTTCGTGGAGGGAATGAACTTCCTGAGGAAGTGATGGATATTGGGTAAAGTTATTTAAAGTATATTTAAAATGCATTTGGTTAAGTACATGAATAAGAGAACACTTGGACAAATCTGGGCCCAGCGCAGGCAGGTGGGAATAATTTAGCTTGGGATTGTGGTCAGCATGGACTGTATGAGCCAATAGGCCTGTTTGCAAATACCGTGTATAACTCGATAAGTTTGTGTGTGTTTGTATGTCCAAGTATGTATCTGCATATTTCTGTTCGTGTTTGTCTATTCCTGTGTGTCTACATATGTCTCTGTTAACCTCTGTTTGCATGTCTATCTCTCTGTGCTTGTTACATGTGTTCCTGCATTAGTGTGTGGGTCTCTGTCTCTGCATCTCTGTGCAATGGGATCTCTTCTTGTTTTTGGCGTGAATCACTGAAACGGGATCAAAATCACTCTCACTTCCTCTCCCTTTCTCACTTTTCTTTAAAATGATACAAGCCCACACTCTTCTGGTCTGGTTTAGGTCTTTTCAATCCTTTCTCACATGTAAGGTTACTTGTAAGAGTAAAACATCAATACTTCCAAGTTAAAGAAAGTGCATTAAAATTAATCTCATCGCCTTGGAAAGTGGCTCACTCGGAATTGCTTGGATATAATTGCAATGGAATTATGCTTTAATGTGTATACTGTGCATTGGAAATACTACCCAGTGAAAAACCATTTCCACATTGCAGAAGGAGCGCAGACATTTCTCCACACGAACATGTTCCACTCTGCGGGCCTAAGGTCAATGACAATCCTCTCCAAACCAACCGAGTGTGTGCATGTGCATGTGTGTATGTTCACCCGCGCGTGTATGCGTGTGTGTGTGTGTGTGTGTGTGTGTGTGTGTGTGTGTGTGTGTGTGTGTGTGTTTGGTGCAATCAAAATTCAGGTTGGATTGTGCTGTGAACTGCTGCCCTCCGTCTCTCCCTCCCAGACTGAATCCCTGATCGTTTACACACTTCAGCATCACGATTACAGTGGCATGGGGGGTGGGGGATCGGGGTGGGGGTGCAACAGAGATTGACAACAACAGAAATCTCCACAGCTCTGGAAGCATCTTTGGACAAAAATGAAAGTTGACATTTTACAATGAGTGATCCTTACTCAGCATTCATATCGGGGGATATTACATCACTTTAAACACCACAGAGACTGCCAGACCCGCCCCACACAGAAACACACACGAATACAGACACATAGAGGCACTCACTATGCATTGACAGTAATACAGACATGGAGCTTGTGTCAACATTTCACTCCCTCTGTCTGGTGTGTGTCAGTATTTTTGGGTGGAATCTGACTGTCGGACAATTTCAATATTTTCAGATACCAAACCTAAAAGAATTGTGAAGTTTGTTGAGGACGGTATGGAACTCCAACTGGAAAGTTATAAATTGGTGTAGTCTTCAGGTGTATGGCAGATGAGGATCAATGCAGCGCAATGAGGTGGTGCTCTTTAGTAGGAAGGACATTGAAAGACAATATAAAACAGGTTGTACCGTTATAAAGGAGGTGCAGGAACAGATGGCCCAGGGTGTATATGAGAACAGATTATTGCAGATGCCAGGACAACTGGGGAAAGCAGTAAATCTCACAGATTAGTTTCAGTATCTGAGCTGTTTACAGGGGGAGGTGTAGGAGGGAATCTCCATGCTTCCTTCCTGGGAGGTGGTGGTGACGATGTGTTGTGAGCCCACCCTCCTGCCCACCGAGACCGTGGGGATTCCATTTGTACCAGCTCGACATAAAAGGAAGATGGTATCAGGGCCACGGCTTCTAAGTTGTGCCGGCGGGAAATGGAGCTGCCAGTGGGTTTAAAGTGAGAATTGCCCTTCACTGAACATTACTCCGTACTCGATCCGTGGGACGTGGATGTTTCAGAATTTCCACACGAGGCGTCCCAGTCCTTTCTGGCGCATACCAGGGTCCTCTCCACATGGCGGGGGGAGGGGGTTGAGGGAACGGATATCGGGCACTCCACCACCTGGCTTGGCCCTTTCTGTCCTATTCCAGGCTGTTTCTCCTGGAATGGGAGAAAGGTAGGTAGGGAGGGAGGGAGTGGGTACCCCTGCTGTTAATGTAGGTGGGGGGAGATACGGTGAGTTGTCTGGAGGGAGTCAGTCCACAGTGTTGTATCCATTTAATGTAAACGGTGTGTGTATGGGGGGTGGGAAATAATGGAGAGAGAGAGAGAGAGGGTAGAAGCTGCAAGCAGTAGTGAGAGCTGTGGAGCATGAACGTTTTTCTGGATCGCTGCTGTAACAGATATACAGTGAGTGTGAGGGAGCAGAGAGAATACGGTGACACTTATCCTGACAGAGCGGGGACGGTTATTGATGCTTGTCCTGTATTGCTATACATTTCTTCACACCGCAGATACTGCACTGAGCTGGGTGGGGAGCTCAGACCATGCTCTGTGAGTCTGATAGTTTGACCCTTTCTGTGAAGAGAATGGTCCCCCTCTGTTCTACCCCATCCACGAGGACCTCCGTCCCCCCTTCGGCAAACTGTGGTGTAATTGCCCCTTATCTGCCATGCTCGGGGTAAACTGTACAAACCATCTCTGACATCAAAAAAGCTCAACTGTGTGCCCATTGGCCTTTTAAAGATGGCACCAGTACCAGTGATCACGGAATACCCAGGGGCATCAGTGCGATAGTGAGTACCTCCAGCCGTGATGGGTGGGAGAATAGGGCTGGCATTGAATGAGAGGGACACCATGGGGTGGGGTAGGTAGTTAATGGGGTATGTTCGATAAGGTAGCACTAGGAAATTAGCTCG
The DNA here is from genome assembly GCF_047496795.1 of Chiloscyllium punctatum. NCBI lineage: Eukaryota > Metazoa > Chordata > Chondrichthyes > Orectolobiformes > Hemiscylliidae > Chiloscyllium > Chiloscyllium punctatum. The sequence continues at coordinate 70,471,608 of NC_092765.1, forward strand.
ACCTTGTGCAGACAATCCCTCTGTAACACTCAATGAAAATGGCACTGAGATAAATTATGGTTAGATCCAGCCCAATGAGACGAAGACACTGCTGAGCCCAATCCCAGTTATAACGCTGCAGCTGCTTGACCAATGCTCTCCATCACAGAGAAGGAGCTCAACGTCACCTTCCCCTTGGGAAATATCGCAGGGCAGGAGACTGAGCTATCAGTGGGGAAGCACTTTGGGACACATAATCATAATTCTATTCGTTTTAAAATATAGATGGAAAAGAATGAACTGGGTCTAAAAGGTAACGCTCTAACATGGAAGAAGGCCAATTTTGATGATATTAGCAAGAACTTCCAAACTGGATTGGAACAGATATTCGCACTTACGGGGCCAGCTGGGAAGAGGGAAGCCTTCAAAAAGGAGATGTAAATATCACAGAGACAGTCTGCCCCTGTTAGGGTGAAGGGTAAGGCTGGTAGGTGTAAGGAATGCTGGAGGACGGGAGGAATTGAGTGTCTGGTCACCGATAAGAGGGAAGCATATGTCAGGTAGGGAGAGCAGGAGTCAAGTTTTTTTTCAGTCCTCATTCACGGGTTGAGGGTATCACTGGTTGGACCTGCATTCATTACCCATTACTAATTGCCCAGCGGGCAGTTACGAGTCACATTTCAACTCTCCCTCCCACTCTGCCGAGGACATGGAGGTCCTGGGCCTCCGTCACTGCCGCTCCCTCATCACCAGTCGCCTGGAGGAAGAAAGCCTCATCTTCCGCCTTGGAATACTTCAACTACTGGGCATCAATGTGGACTTCAACAGTTTCCTCATTTCCCCTTCCCCCACCTCACCCTAGTTCCAAAATTCAAGCTCAGCACTGACCCCGTGACTTGTCCTGACTTGTCCTATCTTCCTATCTTCTTTTCCACCTATCCACTCCACCCTCCTCCCGCCCCCGACCTGTCACCTTCATCACCTCCACCACTCACCTATTGTCCTCTATGCTACTTTCCCCCCACCTGCACCCTCCTCTAGCTTATCTCTCTACACTTCAAGCTCTCTGACTTCATTCCTGATCAAGGACTTTTGCCCGAAACGTCGATTTTACTGCTCCTCGGATGCTGCCTGAATTGCTGTGATCTTCCAGTACCACTAATCCAGTTACGAGTCACACACATGGTTGTCGGTCTGGAGTCACATGTAACCCAGGCCTGGTAAGGCAGCAGGTTGCTTCCTTCAAGGCCATCAGCGAACGTGATGGGCTTTTCCAAAAATCGAAAATGTATTCACTATCGTCATTTGGCTCTTAATTCCAGATTTAAAGTGACTGTCAAGAAGGGTCTAAAGCCATTAGGAGAATACATAAGAGGGAAATCCGGAGGCCATAAAGGGGACATGAGATAGTTCTGGCAAATAGGGTTAAGGAGAATCCAAAGGGACTCCACACATACATTAAGGACAAAAGAGTAACTCAGGAGAGTTTTGGGCAACTTAAAGATCAGCAAGGTTGCCGATGTGCAAAACCGTAGGAGATGGAGGCGATATTAAACAAGCATCTTGCATCAGTATTGGCTGTGCAGAAGGATATGCAAGCTAAAGAACTTTGGAAATAAACCGTGACATGTTGGAAAGTGCCTGTATTACAGAGAAGGAGATGCTGGAGCTCATAAAGCCCGCAAAGGTGGGAAAATCTCCAGGACCTGATCAGATGTACCCGAGAACTCTGTGGGAAGCGAGTGAAGTGATTGCTGGGCCCCTTGCTGAGATATTTGTATCGTCAATTGTCACAGATGAGGTACTGGAAGACAGGAGGCTTGCGAACTTGGTGCGATTATTGACAACATTTAAGAAGGATGGTAAGGAAATGCTAGTGAGCCTGACTTCAGTGGAGGTAAAGTTGTTGGTAAGGATTATGAGGCACAAGCTTTGCATGGATTTTGAAAAGCAAGGACTGATAAGTGATAGGCCACATGGATCGAAGCATGGAAAGTCGTGTCTCACTAAATTTACTAAGTATGTTTGAAGAAGTGACTAAGAGGATTCATTGAGGCAGAGGTGTGTATTGTTGGTATGGACTTCAGTAAGGCATTTGCCAACTTCCTGCATGGTAGATTGGTAAACAAGTTTAGTTCATATGGAATACAGGGAGAACTAGCCATATGTAAACAGAATTAGCCCGAAGGCAGGAGACAGAGGGTGGTGGTGAAGGATTGTTTTTCGAAAAGGAGGGTTGTGACCATTGGTGTGCTACAAGGGTTGGTGCTGGCTCCACTGCTTTTTACTATTCACAGAAATCATTTGGATGTGAACATTGCAGCAATAGTTGCTAAGTTTGCAGATGAAACCAAAAATGATGGTGCAGTGGACAGCAAAGAAGGTTTACCTCAAGAGACAATGGAAGCTTGATCAGATGGGCAGATGGGCTGACAATTGGCAGGTGGTTTTTAATCGAGATAAATGGGAGGTGCTGCATTTTTGAAATGCAAATCAGGGCAGGACATGTACACTTCATGATAACGTCCTCGGGACTACCTCCTGTTTCTCCCTGTTCCTGAGCAGCAATTTGAATGCTCTGAATGATGTCACAAGGTTAAGAAAGGACTTGATAACAGGGAATTTCAAACTTGGAGCAGCATTACACAAAGGTATCTAGAAACGTCTCCACCAAACATTTTATGCAGCTCGTCTGTTATTTTATTCCTGTCTCCTTTTATAAACAGGGTGAATCATATACAAGAGTGCAGTGTTCCGACAATACTCCCATATATAGGGAAGACAGATTTAAAAAGATTGAAATATTTATGACCTATCCCTCAGCAACTCTCATTCATTCCATCCAAACCTGGTAAATGTTCCCTTTTATTGCGTTATGTAAAATGATGCAAGGAACTGGTTAACTGAACCTGTTTGTTTGGTGACTGTGACTAATGTCAGTCTCCATGGATTCTAATTATCCTCGTGGAGAGTTTCCATATTTTAATCATAAAAGGGCTCCATTCAATATGTTATCCCATAATATGGGCGGGAGCACGACCGATAGAATTAACAGGGATCGGCTCCTCCAGAGAGAGGGAGAGATCAGAAACTGAGAACATTAGACTGGACAGTTCCTACAGTGGATCAGAATCTGAGAACAATAGACTGGAATGTTCCAACAATGGACAGGAGTTTATCCTCTTATATTTGGATTCTTTCTACATATTCTTGGCTGTTAACATCGCGGATCAAATATGCACTTTACATTATTCAATTTTTTTATTATCCTATCCTGGCTATTGTTGGTGTCCCTGGTAAGTTTCATTGTCGATATATTATTTGCATTAACCATGTGCGACTGTATTACTGTTCTTTTCATTTACTGTACTCTGTAAGTATTCACGCTCCAAACCACAACAAACAACAGTGAACTTGTTCATTCTTTCTCTCCTTCTTTCGTTCCGGCACTGGGCCTTGTTGGTTGACCTACTCACTTTCAGGTATGAACCAGGATTCATTGCACCACTGCCCTTGCTATTTAAATATTGAAAGCTTGGAGGTCACTGTCTTCTCTTCTGGATGCAATCTCCATTTCCTTCCTCTCCTCCATCTCATCCCTGGCCAATAACTGAGTCTGAAACAGACGAGTCACAACTATGGTGACCCCTTTGGCCACAAGCTGATTACTGACACCATATCCTGACAATTCATAATTTTAATAATTGTCAACTGCAGAATATATTTCACTGGTCCATGCCATCTGCTGTTTGAACCTTCAGCTATGAAACACAACCTTAATAAAGCCAATAATCTGCTGTTGCTTAACCAAATCTGACTCGGTATTCCATGGCTTGTATCGAAAGGCAGACCAAAATCCCATCATTCCTGTACGGATTGCTTATATTGTTGTTGGGTCTGGCAATGCCTTTACTTTAGTATTCACAAGCACATCGTCACCTCTGTCTATAACACCTCAGTCTCCCACTGTTAATGGCATAAAACCCTGTCAGTTGTTCACATCTAAACTGATTACCTCTATGTCTATTCTCTCTCAAATAACAATTTTCATATCTACTGCCACCAACACACACACACACACACACACACACACACACACACACACACACACACACACACACACACACACAATCTCTTATCTTATATTTCAGCAGTGGAGATACAGAGCCATACATTTGTGGGAGCCCATTTACTATTACCTACTGCATGGGTTACGCATCTTCCCGTGCAAGGCATTTCTGTAGTCCAAGTATAGTAGCAATATACTGGCAAAGGTTTGCAATGGTCCCCATGCTGGGCAGGTAGTCCTGTTTATAGAGTAGTCCACTAGCATGGTCTGCACAGATCTCCATTTTGGCTCGTACCTTGTCCCAGTTTATGGTGTCTGGGATGGTTCTGTGAGGCATATTCACAATTTGTTGTAACTAACCTTTTCAACTGATCTGGCAATAATTTTATTGAATGCTCCCATTCTTGTGATTGGACCAACCATTGTCTCACTTCTCCAGTTACTCCCACTCCCCTGTCTCCTCATCCATATTTCCACAACATGTTATCAGTTAATTAATTGTTTGTTTTTCTGTACCTTTCCCTGGTGTTGTTTTTTCACTCCCGAGTGTATCGAGTGCTAGAATTGTGAAGCTCAGAAAAAATGAAATGGTGTGTGGTGGGCTGTTGCTCCAAGTTGGAAAGGAGGTTCCAGCAACTTTGAGACACGTCTTTGAAACTTGGTCTGTGCCTGACCTCTGAAGGCCTGTGTTTGTCCGTCTCAGTTGATTGTGCAGACCATAACATGAGGAAACCCCTCGAGTATTATTGTCAAGGAACAGGAGCTGAGGGACATCTGACTAGCTCCTGTCATGGAAAGGTTAGTGGAGAGGATGGAGATGGTTTACTTGAGGTTGTGCTTAGAGCTGCCTTAGACAATCAGGAAGACCTGAGGTTTTGGTGAACCAACTCTGGATGGAGCATGGAGAGTGTAGTTACAGCATCTGGGTCTGCAACATGAACAACAAATGGAGCAGAGGCTGCAGAGAGGGGGAGCTCTGAAACCACAGAGTGTTTGTGGGGAAAGGCATCTGCCAAATCTGCTATGTTTTAACGAGGATACACACATCCTTTCCCTCTCCCCTTTAAATACACACATGCAAATTCACCGTCTCCTTCCCACGCACAAACACATTCCCCACTCTCACATGCACACACACACACTCTCCCCTCTCTCACACGCATGCATACCCTCTCTCTCCCTCCCAAAGACACACATACTCCCCCTCACTCTCTCACAAACACACACACTCTCTCTCCTTCCCACAGACACTCCACCTTGTTTTCAATCACACACACCCACGCGCGCGCGCGCGCACACACACACACACACACGCACACACACACACAGACATCTAATCTGTAAGACGAATTTACATTTGCCGGTTTGTATTTACAGATGCATTATATTTTCTCAACAAAAATACAATTTGTAGGGAGTCAGTCAATACGATATTTTATTAACTCCAACTTTGGAAATAAACCCAGTCTGATTCCAGGTGAAGACACATACAGACCCCAAACAAGACCGCATGCCTAAAATACGATGTCAGACTGGAGGGGTCACCTCCTTTATATCGATAATTCCTGAAGGTATCTCCAGGCAGGACTTGAAAGGAACTCTGGGTTTGAATATTCATCAATCAAAATCTGTATCTCCATTCTAACCAATTAAAGATTTAGCAGCCATCTTAGATGTGATCAATTCATGTGCATGTGTTGTACAACTCTTTCATCTTTTCCTTATAAATTTTGTGCCTAAGGTCTTCTCTCTCTCAGACCTGACGACGGAGCAGGACAATGAAAGCTTGTGTTTTCAAATTAACCCGTCAGACTATAACCTGGTGCCATATGATTATTGACCTAACTCAACGCAGTCCAAAGCTAGCACCTCCATACCATGGTTTTTTATTAGTTAGCCAATTTTCACTCCAAGCAAATAAATTGTCCTAACTCATGTGCTCTTCTCTTGCATATTAATCTTGCATCAAGCATTGCCTTCTTGAAGTCCAGATATAATACATCTTTCAGATCCCCGATATTCAACTTGTTTGTCACACGTTTTAAGTTTAAAAAGTTCGGAAAATCATTCAAACATGATTTATCCTTAATACAACCATGTCGACTTTGATGGGTTGTGTTTTGACTTTCAAAGTCTCCTGTTGTTAATTCCTTAATAACAGATTCAAACAATTTGCCTTCAATAATTTGCTCATAACTTTTCATTCCCGATTGAAGTTGGTTATTCGAAGTTCTTCCCTTTCCATAACCTCGACAGTCCGTTTCAATTCCTGTGAAATAGGCACGAGACTGTAAAAGATCGGCTCCAATTATTGTGTGAGGGGCATGGGTGACTGATTGGACTCATTCTGTTCCTGATTTACACACACGATGGGCTGAATGTCCTCCTGGTGTTCCTACACTATAGCTTCGATGTCTTGCATGTCCTGCGCCTGTTCCTGACCAAGCTGCTTAAGATATCATTGTCCTCATCCTGTTGCACAATGACAATGTTGGGGACTTATGGAACCTCCCTGCTGTTATGCCACATTTCGAGTGTTGAATTGAGCAGGCAGGTTGCATTGTCCACAGTGGGTAGCTCAGTGGTTAGCACTGCTGCCTCCCAGCACCAGAGATCTGGTTCAGTTTCAGTCCCGGGTCACTGATTGTGTGGAGTTTGCACATTTTCCCTGTGCTTGCAAGGGTTTCTGTCGTGGACTGCAGTTTCCTCCCACAGTCCCAAGATGTGCCAGTTCGGTGCCTTAGTCATGGAAAATGCTAGGTTGCAGATATTGGGTTGAGATGGGGGTTGGAGAGTGGGGTTTGTATGGGATGGCCTTCGGAGGATCAGTGTGGAGTCGATAGGTTAAATGGTCTGCTTCCACACTGTAGGGATTCTATGATTAACACTTTAATTGCAGAAATCAGTTGAGGGAATAATATCTGAGTTAATACCAATACCCTTTCTTAGTGAGGAGATTAAATCTGTACACATTACTCCAGATGTGATCTCACTAAGACCCTGTACAGCAGCAGCCACACTTTACCAGCCTGTTGTAAGGTTGCCACTCAGGTCAGAGCAGGCTCAGCTGTCACGGGAATACACTATTTTGTTTAAAATGAATGGTGTGCTGACCTTCAGGATGTTTTGAGTCCAGGAGTAAGGGTGTCTTACTGCAGCTGTACAGGGCCTTAGTAAAACCCACCTCGAACATTGTGCAGTATTGTATGCAGTATTGGTCTCCTTACCTAATAACAGACAAACCTGACATTGCAGGAGAGCAGGGAAGGATGACCAGACTGGTCTCTGGGATGACAGGCTTGTTGTGGGAGAAGAGTTTGGGACGACTGTGCCTGTATTCCATGAGGTTTAGGAGAGTGAGTGAACTACATAAAACTCTGACATGGCGAGACAGATTGGAGGCAGGGATGATAATTTCCCTGGGTGGGATGTCCAAACCATGGGCTCACAGTGTTGGGTACAGCCAGGCCAAATTGCGTTGAGATGAGACTAAATGTCTGCACTCAGGGACTGGTGAACTTGGGGAATTATTTCCCTGATCAGGCTGTGAAAGCTAAAGTACTGAATATAAATAAGGATTTCAAGACACAGAAGGGATGGGGAGAGTGCAGGAGTTTGGTGTGGAGATATAGAGTCAGCAATACTTACAGGCAGTTATCCAATAATGTGGCAGTGGTGTTTCTGTGGAAAACCGTATTATAGAAAACGGTGCAATATCAATAATGAGGCCAATGGGAAAAAGAGGCTTCCGTGCAAACCCCCAAAATTACCAGGAAAAATCAAAACAAAAATAATAGTCAGCCTAACACAAACAATAGCACAGGCTACATAAATATTTAAACTGTGTATTGTAAGGAGTTAGTGCAGTAAATGTCACACTTTAACACTACATCCACTGACTACAGCACTGTATCTTTCACCAAGATCTTCCCCAGAAATTGCGTGGGCTGACTGACCACGTGATGCAGAATTCCAGTTCTCTCCAAAATATTCCAGTCCCGTTTTGAAATAAAGTTCCTTCTAAATGTAGACCACAAATCCCACATTCAGGCACAGTTTCAAGGCTTGCAGAGCGGATTACAGACCTGCTTTATCTGAATACACTGAGGGTGCATTTAGCAGACAGAGGGATCCTGAGGCTGGGGTTTGCTGTTCAGTTGGTGCGAGAGACGGACTCCCATAACAGTGAACGGGAGCACACCGTATAAAGAAAGGTGTTCAATTCACTAATTGTGTTGCAGCGAAATTGCGTTTAATAAACACAACTTTATTGGATAACTGCCTGTATATCGAATGGAGGATCAAAATTGATGGACCAAGGCGAATACAGTAGATCCTATTTTATATGTTCCGATGATTAACCATACTAAAGGATACGAACACTGTGTAGGGAAAACTGAATTGAGGAGATTTTCACCATGAACTAGAATGGAGGATGCTCAGTGTGTTGAATGACCTACTCCTTTCCCGAAGTTTCTGTGCAGTCTGTGGAAAAGCTCTGTAAATGTTGCCAGCAGCTCACAGATGTTAGGAAGGTGGTCTCTGCAAGGTCAATAGGATAGTGTTTCCCGTTCCAATACTGAGGCTGGTGCCAGGTGATTTGTACGGTTTTATCCTTTAAGATCTCGGAGCAGTTTGACACAATAGAGTGTCTTGCTTGGCCGTTTCCGAGACCATTGAAGAGTTTATCACATGTCTGTGTATCTGGAGTCACTTTTAGGCCAGACCAGGAAAGCATGGGAGATTCACTTCCTGAAAGGACATTGAGGAAGGAAATTGGCGTTTACAATCGACATTGGCTTCAAGGTCACTGTTAATGACTCTAGGTTTTAAATCTCGATATTTTATTAATTATAACTTCCACCGGCTGCCAGAGCATTAGCCTGGTCTGGATTAGTAATCAGATGATATTTCCACAACATCACCATCTCCACATGGGGACCTATGTGAAACCACACTGACCAGGTTATGTCGGTGCTGCTTGACAGATCTGCCAGAAAGAACTCCCACCAATGTGACTATTGCGATGGGACTCAGGGCGAGGTAAATGGTCAGGCTGTAGTTATTCCCTTGTTATGGGATTGGATTTAGCTGAGTTATTTTCCACATTGCCTGGGAGATGACAGAGATGGAGCTGCAATGAAACAGCTTCCCCAGGGACACGGCTTGTTGTGCAGCACAAGTCTTCAGACCGATTGCAGGAATGGTGTCTGGGCCCATTGCCTTTGTCGTATCTTCTGTGTTAAGCTGTTTGTTCATGTCACATGTGCGGTAGCTTTAATGGATTGTCATCAGGTTTAGGTACACATGGTTCCGACCCAATCGTATTCACCCACACTTGTCGCTGAACCATAGATCAGCTTTATGGTAATGGTAGGCTGAGGGATTATCCTGGGGAAAATGTTAGATTGTAGGTGAATTCAAATCTGCTGCTGCCGTGATTCTAACGCACCACACAAATGCCCATTTTGAGCTCCAGTATGTTCAATTCAATTCTACTGACTATCCCTCAGTTCACACTAGGACCCATATTTTAATCTGGTTTCTGATGTGATAACACTTCCTTTTTCCTATTCCCGTTGTTCTGAGGGTCTGTTTCTGGTGTCACGCCTCCAATTTGTTACTTTACTCAAACCCCTTAACATACGCATCCGAATCTTTTCCATTCCCCCAGTGCCATCTTCTGTGTTTGATGTGAATGTGTTCCCCTCTGTTTCTCTCCCTGACCAAGATTAAGAGCTCTGCAGTGTCAGTGATGCCAGCTTTATGTAGTTTCAGATCAAGGAATTTGTGCACCTTCCATTATCGGTTACATCCCAGTGCATTCCGTGTGAGACAGAGCATTTGAGCAGCTTTAACACACGCCTATGGAACTTGTTCAAAAACAGAAATTGGTGATGAAACTCAGCAGGTCTGGCAGCATCTTGTGCAGTGAAAGCAGAGTTAATCTTTCAGGACCAGTGATCATTCTACAAAGCTCCCATTTTCTCCAGCAATTTTTGCATTTTCATTTCCAGTCTCCACAGTTATTTGTTTAATTGAAAACTTGTTCTGAGCCTATTCATTTCTAGAGAAACTCAACAGGTCTGGTATCATATGCAGAGACAGAGAAACAGAGTTAGCGTTTCAAGTCCTGTATGACCCTTCTTCAGAACTGATAAAGGATTGGAAAATGAGCTTTATAATCCCTTGACAGATATGGGGAGTGGGTTGACAGGTAAAAGTAGGTGTGGCAAAAGATAAACATGCTTTTAGTCGTGGTGTACGAGAAGACCATGTGAAATAGCTTTAAATTAAGATGTGAATAGGGAAAAGGGGTTCTCTCTATTGATTGGAAGATAAAGAAGATCCAACCACACAAGGTCATAGGGAGGCCAGGAGGGAGGTAGTACGGAAATTGAAGAACAGTTATAATGGGGTCAGACTGTGAAATTATGAAATTGTACATTAACTTCTAAAAGCTGTAACGTACGAAAGTGTAAAGTAAGTTGTTACTCGAGCTTGGGTTGTGCTGCCTTGGAACATTGCAACAGCCCATGGCTGAAATGTTTGCATGAGAGCAAGGTAAGTTATTGAAATGGGAAGCAATGAAAAGGTCAGGGTTATTTCTACAGACAGAGTGGGTGTGTTCCTCAAAGCAATCTCTATTTGGTCTCGCCAATATAAAGAGACTGCATTATGAGCAGCAATGACAGTAGATCAGATTGAAAGTTTACAAGTGAAATGCTGCTTCACCTGGAAGCGATGTTTGGGGCCTTGGACAGTGAGGAGGGAAGAGATGAATTGACAAGTGTTGCAGCTTCTGTAATTGCATGGGAAGGTGCGATGGTGGAGTGGGGAAACGTTCGGGGTGATGGACGGTGACACAGAGGGAACGGTCGCTGTGAAATACTGACAGTGGGCGGGAGGGGAAGATGTGTTTGATGATGCTGTCCTGCTGGAGATGGTGGAAATGGTGTAGGATGAATATGTGAATGTGGATTCTCGTGCAGGCGGAAATGTGGACAAGGAGGAATCTATCATTGTTCTGAGGTGGAGGGGACGGATTGAGGGCAACACTGTGGGAGATGGGACAGTCATTGCTGAAGGCCCTGTCCACCAGAATTCGGGGATTTCTGGTTTGATGGAAAAGGAGGTCACGTTAGACACAGCTCACAGAAATGTGGCATCATCAAACAGAAATAACAGAGATGGAGAAACTTGAAGAATGGAGTCAGCCTCCGCTGATCTTGTGCTTAGCCACAGGCAGAAGTTCCTTCTGAATGATTAAAAAGAACCAGGCATCTAATTTGAGGATTTCTGCCTCACATCTGGTCTGAAGCGGAATGTGAAAATAGACCCAGAGGAAGGCCAGTGAGTATACGTGAGCAGACTTTCAAGCAGATATCCCAAACCGCTCAGTTATTATTGTTTCTGTTCAAAAAGATGAACTCGATAAGAAGGTGAACCACCCATGGTTGACAAAGGCTCTCAAGGATACTATGCATAAGCATGAGTGGAGGGCCAGATATGGATTTTTATTTCAGGGACCAGAAGCAGATGCTGGGTATGAATTTCAGCTGTGCTTCCTGAATTCCCCCCAGAAACTGCTGCCATTGCTGCTCCATCTTCTTCCCTGCTCGTGTCCCCTTCCTGATTCCAGGTTCTCCCTCTCAAATTACAGAGTACATTCTCTTTCATTATGGTCCCTCCCCACTCCACCTGAAACTCTTTGTTCAAGTCTACCTACTCTGCAGTAGTATCAAGCTGCGTTTTGTGCTGCCACTTTGCCTCTGGTCTCAGTGTGGCTCGACCTCTCCATTCATGCTGTTTTACACCTCCCACTCACATCTCACTCCGGAAAGTTTCCTTCATTGAGTAAACCTTATTGAAAAGACCTGTCCCCCTTTACACTGAATTCTCACTGTGATCCAAATTTCAAAAGTATACTCAGCCTTCACCTCACTCTGCTAAAGGCAACTGCACGCTGACCGTGTGGTACAAGAATTCCCATTCTTATATGGTTCAGGCCAGTGATGCGCTTTCACTGTAGAGATTATCACCCCATTTGGACAAAGCAATTCAGGTGTTTGAACTCTTATTGGTACTCGTAACAGTTTCCTGCTGCCTTAGTATTATAACATGGAGAAAAATAAATCACAGTATGAAGCTTGGGCTGAATGTTATTTACTTGTCATATGAATACTGTTTCAAATTTGCAGTGCTTTATCTTGAAATGCTTGTTCGTAAAGTTAGTGTCAGATAGAATGTAGGAGGTTGAGGGGTGACATTGTAGAAGTTTATAAAATCATGAGAGGTATGAATAGAGTGACCAGCCAAGGTCTTTCCCACGGGATGGGGGTGTTCAACCATAGAAGGCAGAGGTTTAAGGTGAAAGAGGGGAGATTTGAAATGGACGAAGGGTCAATGTTTTCACACAGAGGGGGATGTATGTATGTGGAATGAGCTGGCAGAGAAAGAGTGGGAGGTGCAAGTACAGCTCCAACATTTAAAACTCATTAGGACAAACATATGAATGGGAAAAGCTTAGAGCCATATAGACAAAATGCAATCAGATGGGACTAGTTTAGTTTGAAAAACCTGGTCAGCATGGACAAGTTGGACCAAATGGTCTGTTTGTGCGCTATATGACTGTATCAATCTAGAAAGCGAGGAAAAGGGGAGAAAAGACATGATGTAGTAAATTGGCAAGAAATACAAAAACAAGCAGCACGATCTTTTCCGAGCATATAAAAAAAGTTCAAGATGAGTGTGTGATCTTAGGTGAAATTAATTAGGAAAGTATACTGAGGATAATTGGAGGGTGTAACTGAAGAATTGGCTACAGGGAGCAGACTGATAATTTACAAACATGTTTTACATCTTTCCTCACAGGGGAAGGTACAGGAAGTATTTCAAAGATGTAAACAAAATGGGAATAGGAGGGAAGTTCTTGAACTGTCTCTAACAAAAGGAACAAGCATTTTCTAACAGATAAGAGTAAGAGTAGACAGGCCAGCAGTAATTCATAGTTGTTTTAAAAGAAGTGGTCACAGTCTTGTGGTCATGGCGCCCCCTCTATCAGATGTTAGTTCTGCTGTTTGGTAATGTAAGCAGTAAGTGCGGTCGCTTGAATGGGTTGTCATCAGGTTTAGGTACACACAGTTCTGACCGTGGCATGTTCACCCACACTCATCACTGAACCGGAGGTCGATTTCATGTTAATGGTAGACTGAGACATTATATTGTGGTTGAATATAATTCTGCTGCTGCTGCTGCTATGACAGCTGCTATGATTTGCAGCATCACATGAATGCCCAGTTTGAGATGCATTATCTACAATACAATTTTGCTGCCTGTCCTCATTCGCATGGGTACACGGTCGTCCTCCTCCTCTGTACACAGTGCTCTATCCCAGTTTCTCATGTGGGAACACTTCCTTTTTTAAAAATTCTCATCCTGTTTGGGTGTCTTCATGATGCCATGCCTCCAATAGTCGCATTCCTCAAAAGCATTTAACGTTTTCACCTGAATATTTTCCCCTCCAGTAATGCCATCTTCTGTTTAAAGCGAATGTGTTTCCCGCTGTTTCTCTCCATGACCATGATTAAGAGCTCTGTAGTGTCGGTGATGACAGCCTTATGTAGTTTCAGAACAAATGAATTTGTATACCTTGTATTATCATTCACTTCCCAATGTATAGCGATCCATGTTGGTCAGGGCGTATGAGCAGCTTTGACACACATGTTTGAAACTTATTCAAAACCAGAAAGTGCTGAAGACACTGACCAGTCTGACAGCATCTGTGGAGTGAAAGCAGAGTTCATCTTTCGGGTTCTGTGACTGTCCGTCAAAGCACCAAGTAAGTCCAACAATTTTTGTTTTTGTTTCAGATTTCCTGTATCCAATGACCTTCGCTATATTGAAAATGTGTTCTGTAACTTTTCATTTTTGAAGGAACTCAGGGGTCTGGCAACATCTGCAGAGACAGAGAAACAATGTTAATGTTTCAAGTCCAGTGTAAATCTTCTTCAGACGTGTAAAGGATAGGAAAGTGAGCGCTTTATTATCTTGGCAGAGGTGGGAAAGAGTGTTTGGAGGCCCAGTGTGAAAGACAAATGGGCTTGAAATTGTGGCGAAAGAGACACAGGTCTATAATGTGTGTAAATTAATATGTAAATATTAGAAATTGATTTTCTCTGTTGAATGGAACACAAACAAGACACGAACTTAGGGAGCACAGGAGGGAGCGTGTACGGAAAATGGAGAACAGCCATAATGGGTTCAGGCTGTGAATTTATGGAATTCAATATTAATTCCTACAGACTGTAACGTACCAAAGTGTAAAGTGAGCTGTTACTCGAGCGTGGGTTGTGCTTCATTAGAACATTGCAGCAGCCTGCATTTTCTTAGAATCCCTACAGTGTGAAAACAGGCCCTTCAGCCAAACAGGTCTATACTGACCCTCCAAAGAGTATGCGAATCTATCCCATTCTCCACCCAAATACTACACATAGACCCTTGACTATTGCACCAAACATCAACATCCCTGAACACAATCGGCAATTCAGCATGGCCAGTTCACCTAACCTGCACAACTTTGAACTGTGACAGGAAACTAGAACACCCAGAGGAAATCGAACTCAGTTCCCTGATGCTGTGAGGCACCAGTGCAAACCACCGGGGCCCCCTCCCATCCAGGACCGAAATATTATAAGACCACAACTCTATACGAGCAGATATGAAGTCATTCGGACCATCAAGTCTGCTCTGGCATTCGATCGCGAATTATAGGTTCTCAACCCCATTTCCCTGCTTCCTGCCAGTTATATTTGATCCCCTTGTCAATCAAGAACTTATCTGAGTCTCTTTTAATTATACGAAATAGAACGTAGAACAGGACAGCACAGAATAGGCCCTTTGGACCATGATATTGTCCTGAGATTTAATCTTAATGTAAAATGTGGTAATTTAATCTATGCACCCCTCAACTCCCTGCTATCCACGTGCAGATTCATCAGTCGCTTAAATGTCCCCAGTAACTCTGCTTCCACCAACGGAGCTAGCAATGCATTCCATGAATTCACAACTCTCTGCATAAAGAACCTACCTCTGATGTCTCCCTTTTACCTTCCTCCTAATATCTTCAAACTATGACTTATCGTACTTGTCAATCCTACCCTGGGGAAAAGTCTCTGGGTATTGTCTCTCTCTATTCCTCTCATTATCTGTTATACCTCAATCAGGTCTCCTCTCTTCCCCCTTCACTCCAGAGAGAAAAGTCTGAGCTTAGTCAACTTATCTTCCTAAGGCAAGCCCTCCAGTCCAGGCAGCATCCTGGTAAACTTTCTTTGCATCCTCTCTAAAGCCCCTGTATCTTTCCTATAGTAGGGGGTCCACAACTGGACACAATATTGCAAGTGTGGTCTCACCATGGACTTGTAGAGCTGCAGAAAATCTTTGCAGCTCTTAAGCTCAATCCCTCTGTTAATGAAAGCCAAAACACCATATACGTTCTTGACACCATATCCACTTGCGTGGCAACTTTGAAGGATCTATGCACTTGCGCACCCAGATCCCTCTATTCCTCTACACTGCCAAGAATCCTGTATTGAATGCTATATTGAGGATTCGAATTTGACCTTCCAAAATGAATCACTTCGCATTTACCCAGGTTGAACTCCATCTGCCATTTCTCAGCCCAGCTCTGCATCCTGTCTATGTCGCGCTGCAGCCTACAGTAGCCCTCTATACTATCGACGACGCCTCTAATCTTTGTGTCATAAGCAAATTTACTAACCCACCCCATAACCTCCTCATCCAAGTCATTTATAAAATCTACAAAGAGCAGAGGCCCAAGGACATAGCCCTGTGGGATCCCTCTCAACACTATCCTCCAAGCAGAATATTTTCCATCTACAACCACTGTCTGCCTTCTGCTAGCCAGCCAATTCTGAATCCAGATAACCAAATCTCCCCGTATCCCATACTTCCTGACTTTATGACTGATCCTTCCATGGGGAACCCTATCAAATGCCTTGCTGAAGTTCACATGCACCACGTCCACTGCTCGACCGTCGTCGAACTGTCTTGACACCTCCTCAAAGAAATCAATAAGATTTGTGAGGCATAACCTGCCCCTTCCAAAGCCATGCTGACTGCTTTAATCACACTATGCTTTGCCAAATAGTCATAAATCCTATCCCTCAGAAATTTTTCCAAACTTTGCTGACCGCTGACGTAAGAGTGACTGGTCTGTAATTGCCAGGGATTTCCCTATTAGCCTTCTTGAAATAAGGAACAACATTCGCCTCCTTCCAATCCTCTGGTACGACTCCTGTGGAGACTGAGGAAGCAAATATCCTCACCAGCAGCTTAGCAAACGCCTTTCTCGCTTCCCGGAGCTATCTAGGATAAATCTGGCCCTGGGGACGTATCTATCTTAATGTTTTCCAAAATTTCTAGCACATTAATTTCATCAATCTTGATCTGAACCAGCTCCTCTAAGTTTTCATTTACAGCAAGTTCCCTTTCCCTGGTGAAAGTCGAAGCAAAAAAACTCATTTAGGACTTCCCCTATTTGCTCAGATTCCACACATAAGTTCCCTACACTACCCCTGATTGGCCCTACCTTCTCCCTAATTATTCCCTTATTCCTCACGTATGAGAAAAATGCCTTTGGGTTCTCCCTAATCCTTCTTGCCAAGCCTTTTTCATGCCCCATCATGGCTCGCCTCGGTCCATTTATGAGCTCCTTTCTAACAAGCCTGTAATCCTCTAAAGCTGTGTTAGATTCTTGCTTCCTCCATCTTCCGTAAGCTGCCTGCTTCCTTTTGACGAGAAGTTTCTCTCTTCTCGTCATCCAAGGTTCCTTAATCTTACCCCATCTTACCTGTCCCAGAAGAAGAAATTTGTGTATCACTCGCAACAACTGCTCCTTAAACAGTCTCCACATGCCTGCTGTGCCCTTTCTTTGGAACAATTCCTCCCAGTCTGTACTTCCCAACTCCTGTCTGATAGCATCATAATTTCCTTTTCCCTAATTAAATATCTTCCTTCGGAAACTGCTCCTTTCACTCTCACAGGCTATGCTACATATGAGGCAGTTGTGATCACTTTCGACAAAGTGCTCTCCCACCATTAGTTCTGACACCTGTCCTGGCTCGTTGCCGAACACCAAATCCAAAACAGCCGCTACCCTTGTTGGTTTGTCTCCATACTGAGCAAGGAAACCATCTTGAACACAGCTGACAAAAACGGCTTCATCCACACCATCTGCACTTAGGAGGTTCCAGTCGATGTTGGAAAAGTTGAAATCGCCCATAACATTAACCCTGCTACTTTTGCACTTTTCTGGAATCTGCCCGCCTATGAGATCTTCAATCTCTCTACTGCTATTAGATGGTCTGTAGAATACCCCCAAATGCGGCGACTGTTCCCTTGCTGGTCCTAACTTCCACCCATACTGACTCAGTAGACAAACCTTCCTCAACAACCTTCATTTCTGTAGCTGTGACGGACTCTCTGATTAGCAATGTTACACCCTCTCCTCATTTTCCACTCACCCCGTTCTTTTTTAGATCAGATTAGATTACTTACAGTGTGGAAACAGGCCCTTCGGTCCAACAAGTCCACACCAACCCTCCACAGAACAACCCACCCAGAACCATTCCCCTACATTTACCCCTTCCTCTAACATTACGGGCAATTAAGCATGTGCCAGTTCACCTAATCTGCACATTTTTCGATTATGGAGGGAAACCGAAGTACACCCACGGGGAAACTCCACACAGACAGTTCCCTGAGTTGGGAATTGAACCCGGGTCTCTGGCACTGTGAGGCAGCATTACTAAACATTGAGACTCTGTGCTGTCCCGAAATATTTTAAAACGTTATAAACCCTGGAACATCAAGCAACCATCCCTGCCCCTGTGAAACCTACGTCTCCGTTAAGGCCACGATATCGTAGCCCAAGTACTGATCCATAATCTAAGTTTGTCACTCTTAGATCAGACATTCCTTGCGTTAAAGCAGATGCACTTTAACTGATCCCTTTGTTTCATCGCGTGAGAAACCTTCCTGGTAGATTCAATATATCCTGTCTCTGTTCTGTCTTCAACTAACCCCCTCTCAGACATGTGGTCTTATTCCTACCCCCCTCTGCCAAACGGGTTTTAAACACGCCAGAATCACACGAGCAAACCTCCCAAACAGGACATTTGTGCCCCTCCAGTTCAGGTGCAACCCGTCCTTCATGTACAGCTCCCACCTTACACCGAAGGTATCCCGATGGTCTAGGTATCTGAAGCCCTCCCTCCTGCATCAGCCCCGCAGTCACGTGTAAATCTGCATTCGCTGACTGTTCCTCATCTCACTAGCCCGTGGCACTGGTAGCAAACCTGAGATCACTACTCTACTCGTCCTACTCTTCAGCTTCCAAACTAACTCTCTGGAGTCACTTTTCAGATCCTCAGTCCCTTTCCTGGTTATATCGTTGGTGCCAAATAATCTGGTTTCCAAAGCCTTCTATGGTAAGGATTTCCACAATTTTACCAGTCTCTGCCTAAAGACGTTTAATCTTATCTTCATTTAAATGGGTTTTCCCTTTGCTCTAAGCTTGTGTCCTCCTGGCAGTGCCAACGTGCTCCCAATTTTGTCTGTATCCAGGTCATTCTTTATTCTGTAAATTTCAATATGAACCCCCCCCCCCTCCCCCACCCATCCTTCTAATCTCCATCGAGTATAAATCCAGTGTTCTCCAACGTTCCTCATGTGTTAAGCTTTTCATTTCTGGTGAACCTACTCTTGACACACACCAAGGCTAATCCATCCTTCCTGAGGTATGAAGCACAAAATACTGGAAATGTGGTCTGACCAGAGCCTTCGAAAGCCTCAGAATCCCCACCATTATATCCTACTCCTCTCGAGATGAATGACAACATTGAATCTGCCTTCTTAACTGCTGACTCAACCTGCAAGTTTATCTAAGGCAAATCCTGCGCTTGGAATCCCAAGTCCCTTTGTTACTCAGATTTCTGATTTTTTTCCCATTTAGTAAATAGTCCATGCCTGTATTCTTCATACCAATGTGCATGACCTCACACTGCCCCACATTGTATTCCATCTGCTACTCCTTTTCCCACTCTCCGAAACTGTCGAAATCTTTCTGCAGGATCCCTGCCTCCTCAATATTACATGCATCTCCACCTATCTTTGCTTCATCTGCAAACGTAGCCAGAATGCCTTCTGTCCCGCCACTAAGATCACTAACCTATAAAGTGAAATGTTGTGATCTCAACACTGACTCTTGTGGAACACTGCAAGTCACCAGCTGCCATCCTGAGAGAGAGAAATTTATCCTCACTCTGTAACCTGTAAGAGAGGCAATATTTTATCCATGCTAGTCCCTGTCCTCTGAGAACTATGGGTCCAAATCTTACTCTGCAGCCTACTGTGGGATACCATATCAGAGGCCTTCTGGAAGTTCAGATAGGTAACTCTCAATTGTCCAACCCGTCGTTACCTCCTCAAAGAATTTTCATTATGTTGAGAGCAATGTAGGTTCTTGAAATGGGGAGCAATCAGAATGTCAGTGTCATTCCTAAAGACAGAGTGGAGATGTTCATCAAAGCAGTTTCTGTTTATCTCAGTAATGTAAAGGAGACTGCATTCTCAGCAGCAATGACAGGAAATTGGATTGGAAGCGTACAAGTGAAATGTTGCTTCACCTGGATGGTGTGTTTAGAGCCTTGGACAGTGAAGAGGGAAGAGGTGAATGGGCAAAAGTTGCAGCTTTACATGGGAAGGTGCCATGGGGGAGTGGGGAAGTGTTCAGAGTCATGGAGAGTGCCACAGAAGGAATGGTCCCTGTGAATTTCTGATAATGGACGGGAGGGGAAGATGTGTTTGCTGGTGCTGTCCTGCTGAAGGTGGTGGAAGTGGCGGAGGATGATTCTGTGAATGCAGATTCTAGTGCAGAAGGAAATGTGGACAAGGGGAGATCTATCATTGTTCTGGGGAGGAAGGGACGGAGTGAGGGCAGAAGTGAGGGAGATGGGACAGACACAGCTGAAAACTCAGTCCATCAGATTTAGGGGATTTCTCGTTTAAGAGAAAAGGATGACATGTAGGAAGCTTCCCTCTGGAATGTGACATCATCGAACAGAAATGACAGAGCCAGGGAAACTGGGAGAATGGAGTCACCTTCAGCTGATCATGTGTTCAGCCACATACGTAGGTTCCCCCGAATGATTGAAAAGAGCCAGGCATTTCAAATGCAGATTTATGTCATATATCTGGTCAAATACGGAGTGTGAAAATAGACACAGATGAAGGTCAGCAGATATGTGTGTGGCGGGAGTGGGGTGTAGGAGGGAGGGGTGTGGGAACATTGAAGCAGGTACTGATTAATAACTCTCAGTAATGTTTGGCTCTGGTGAAAAAGAAGATGATATGAAGATGTAAAGATGAACCACCTATGATGCACAAAGGCTGTGAAGTATGCTCATCAATCACAAACTAAAGAATTCAGATTGTTGAGCTGTAGCGTCGGCCACATTTGGGAAGTTTAATTTTGGAACAACAAGCAGATTGTATAAAACAAAATACAAAGAAAAAACATTTCAAAACTGACAAGAAATATGAAAAGAAA
Source organism: Chiloscyllium punctatum (assembly GCF_047496795.1). Lineage (NCBI taxonomy): Eukaryota > Metazoa > Chordata > Chondrichthyes > Orectolobiformes > Hemiscylliidae > Chiloscyllium > Chiloscyllium punctatum. Next base: position 70,492,286 of record NC_092765.1, read on the forward strand.
CTAACCGCAAGAGTTTTCCCATATCGAATAAAAAACATTCATGAAGTGTGTGTGACCCTTGGAAGGAAGGCAGGAAAGAATATGTGGGACACCTGTAGGATGTGACTGGGGAACTGATTTCAGGGAACATGCAGAGAATTAAAAACATTATTTTACATTGTTCCTCGCAGAGGAAGGCACGAAGAGTTTCAACATTATAAACAAAATTGGAGTCAGATGAAAAATTGCATTGTCTCTAACAAAATGAACAAGGCTTTTCTCAAACCAAAGGTAAACAGCTCATCAGCAATTCATAGCTTGTTTTGATAGAAATGGTTACAGAGTGACTGGTAGCACTGTGTGAAATATTCCATAACTCTCAGGATTGCAGGAGTGTTCCAGTGAAATTGGCGAAACTCCAAAGTGGCGCCTGTCATCAAGAAGAGAGTGAGTCTTCAAGTGTTTAGGTGCTCCCTTTGCTTGATTAGTGGAGCATATTTGAGAGGATTAATGGCCTCATGATGCACTTTCATCCTGAGAGATTTAAAAAAAAAGTAAAACTCTGCTCCTTCCTCTGATGCGTTGCATACTTGGGGATGAACATTTTGCTGAAATTGAATTATTTTGTAAATTATTTGGAACATTGCACGAACGACATCAACCAGAGAATTCTAGAAACTGCACTCATAATAACATTTTATAACCATGTGGGGGTATTGCGTAGGTGAGAGAGAGAGAGAGAGAGAGAGAGAGAGAGAGAGAGAAGGTGCTGTATTGCAGTGGTAAGAGTGATGGAGCCTTATTTTGGGGAAGGCACTAACAGAAAAACAATGAGTGTGAGAGAGCAGAGAGAATACATTGACCCTTATCCTGACAGAACGGGGAAGGTTATTGATGTTTTTCCTGTATTGCTGGACGTTTCTTCGGACGCAGATACTGCACTGAGCTGGGTGGTGTGCTCAGACCATGGTCTGGGAAGAGAATGGTCCCTCTCCGTACTAGACCATTCACCATGACCTCCGTGCCTCTGTCGTCAAGCTGTGGTGCAATTTCCCTTTATCTGCCATGCTCGGGTAAACTGTGCAGGGCAGCTCCAAACTGAGAAAACTCAACTGTGTGCCCATTGGCCTTTTCATGATGGCAGCAGTACCAGCGCTCACGGAATATCCAGGGGTATCTGGGCGATGGTGCGCACCTCCAGCCATAATGGGTGGGGAAATCGTGCTGGCGTTGAATGAGAGGGACACCATGAGGTAGGGTGGGTAGTTAATGAGGTGAGTTCGATAAGGTAACACCAGGAAACTAGCTCTGCCTCGTGCAGATATTCCTTCTGTCACATTCAATGAAAATGGAACTGAGACAAATTATTGTACGATTCAGCCCAGTAAGTCGAAAACTTTGCTGATCCTACTCCCAGTTACAACGCTGCAGGACAAATGCTTATCCAAAATTCTCAACCATCATAACTTACACAAATATCCTGCTCACCCATCATTCCTAGAAACAGTGCAAGACGCTATCAAAATGTTCTCATTTCACGATTTTTAAACCTACCATCAGGTCATTCTCTGAAATTCTCTCTCAATCTTCCCCTCGCTTTTAACAAAGTTCCTCCCATTTATTGGTATATAAACTGATTCCCCCGCCATCTCTCTCTGGCAGTGAGTTTCACACCCACAGCACTCCTGTGTCATGCGACAATGGAGATATGGAGCGGTAAATGGAGAGGTGCTGTACATTCTGTCGCTTCCAGCATGAGCTGCAAGGTTCCCCACGCTGGGCAGTGATCTAATACAGTGTTACACAGCAATGCAGCAATTGGTGCACACAGCTGCGTTTGCTGGGAAGGTAATTGCTCCAGATTAAAAGATAAATTCACTGCTATTTACTGCACAGCTCCCCATGCTGCACAGATATCCAGTCCGTGTGTATAGAACAATGCCTTTGTGTTTTCTGCACAGCGCCCTGTGTTGAACAGATCATTTTGTCCAAATTTATAGATCAGTGCACTGTTGGACACATAAGTAGTGAACTTCTGAGCTCTAAACAGTGTTCGATCCTGAACGGATTGCTGAGCAGTGCAGTAGCCTGGTCTACGCAGCGCTTCATGTTGAGTAGGTACCTCATCTGGGCTTATACGTGCCCGGGCTGGATCTGAGAGGTGGATTGGGTAACCGATATAATTCTTGACATGATTATCACTCCTCCAGCTCGGCCCATTCCGCTGGTAAATGTAAGGTGATGTGTTTCAGATAGAATTTACTTTGTGAAAATATTTGACATTAAGCAAAACACAATTTATTCGAAGACTGTCGATAAAAGACAACAAAAGGAAGACGAACTTTCAATAACTTAATTCTGTCCGAAAACATAGCAGAAAAATAGTTTATTTAACTACTATACACTAACTGCTCCAATATGGTATCATCCAATAAGCACGCAAAGGTCAAAAAACAAATGCAGGAAACAGATTGTCTGACATGCAGTTCTCCAATCCAGGAGGAAAGAACATCAAAAGACAGTTCCGAGAGAAATCACAGAGTGTGTAGAACCGGGGAAAAATTTCCTGCCTTCCAACCCTGCTGAGACACCAGCAATAACTGGTGAAATGTAAAATTAAGAGTCCTGGTTCTGTGAGAGTTTGTCCATCACTCCACAGGACCCAGGCCGTGGCTGCAAGAACACAAGGAATGGACTGTATCTACACCGTCTATGGCTCTGTAGGTGTCCCTCAAAAATGCCTAAACCCACCTAAGCCGTTAAATGCTGGACAGACAAAAGTCAAAGTTAAACATAAATAAATGAAACAAAAAGATGCAGCGGGCCTGGTGATCAGACACAGACAGCCTCGGGAGCCCAGCAATTCCTATATTGCTAAAACACAGCAGAATCATCGAGCTTGTGAAGAGAAAGAATTATATCTCTCCCTCACCTCGATGTTTACAACTGGAGATGTGCCATGAGCCCAATAATCATCGATATCAAAATCCCACCCACACCAATTATTGTGATATTTCAGAGTTGTCGTGAAATGGGTTAACTTGATCTGTTTGTTCAGTGACTGATTAATAGCAGTCTTTTTGGACCCACCTGGGTCACTGGAGGCTTTCCCTCTTCCATAATTAGAGCCTTCTTTCAACTTGTTATGTCATAGTATTCTGCACAGCGTCAACCTCAACAAGATTGAGATCAGCAGTACAGAGGAAGAGAGAGAAATCAGAATCTGAGAACATTAAAATGGATTTAATTTGAGAAGTTTAGACTAGAATGTTCCAACAATTGATCCGAATCTGAGAACATTAGACTTGAATGTTATAACAGTGGACAGGAGTTTATTATTGGGTCTTTCCTGGCTTTCTCAGGATTGGGCATGGTTAAGTTGCGGATACGAGCCGTACTGCTGATTAGTCAAGCTGGGTACTATCCCATTCTCGCTATTATTGGTGTTCCTGATAAGTCTATCTCTGCCGATTCTCTAAATGATGCTGAATTTTATGGCTATTCTGGTTGATTATATTTAACAAATACATAATCTTGGAGTCCCAAACGCCACGTCCTTCTCATGCATTTCCAAAGTACTTACTCATAAACATCTGAGAAGGAATAAGACTGTTCGGAACCTTGAGTTTCCTTTTTACTGTGAACTGTTTTCTGTCTCCATATACTCTCTCTGTGATCAAACCTGCCGACACCCATCTTCATAATATACCCAACCTCCAGCTCTGCCTGAGTTCTGTTGCTGACTTCGCCATCACCTACCCCTTCGTTAATGACAGATTTTATGGCTCCAGTTCTCTTCTGACCCCTCTTCCAGTTACAAATAGTTTGACCACAAACTTGTTCTTGTCTCTACAGTTACTTCACAACAGGGACTCGTAAACAGAGTAATAATGTCACTGACTGTGTAATTAAGATGTGCAAGTCATGACTCTAAAAGCATTGTCTGAAATCCTACCACTGCCGATGACTAAAGTTAAATTCCAACATCAAAAATTGGAATGAAACCTAATTTCACTCATGGCAAGCATAAACCATCAGGATTTCTTTTCTTATTTTATTGATAACCTTTGGTAAAGAAGCCTAACATAGTTGCCCTGTCTGAACTAAGTGTCACCTCAGATCCACAACAATTTAGTTGCCTCCATATTGCCTTGACAAATGTCCGCGTGGTCAATGGCAGCTAGGATGGACAATAAATACTGCCCTTGCCAGTGATGCTGGCATCCTGCGAAACAACAACATTAAAGGTGAAATAACCAAGGAAATGTGGATGCTGGTGATCTGAAATAAAATTCTCCCCTTCTGAAGGAATGTTGGAGAATCTCAGCAGGTATGGCAGTCTGTCAGAAAAAAAACAAATAGCGTTTCGAGTTCAGTGAACCTATCAAAACTGAATGCAACTGAGAAATAATATTATTATATCAGGGATGGTAGGAAGGATAAGCGGGAGGTTTGTGTTGAGTGGATGATGTCCAGCAAGAGAGAGAAAGTGAGAGAGAAAAGGAGAGAGATGGAGAGAGAGAGAGAAAGGAAAAGCAAGCAAAAGGATTGCTGATGATGGACTGGAAGTAAAACAGAATGGGAAGTTATTCTACCATTTCCCCTTTTCACATATTCCTGAATATCATATTTATTATGGGATCTCCCTGCTTACCGTGAGTTATTTTCCCTCTATCTCTTGTCTCTGAGTGTGGTGATCAACTCCATCAGCAATACATATAGTCGCTGAGATATAGAGAAATGTAATGTGCCATTGTCAACTGTTTATTTGGAGACAGGAACTGTTACTGTGCGACACTGTGGAGATGTAAGAGCTTTCTCAAACAGGAAGAGAAACTGAGCAGCTGAAAAATGTATTGCTGGAAAAGCACAGCAGGTCAGGCAGCATCCAAAGATCAGGAGAATCGACGTTTCAAGCATGCCCTTCGTCAGGAATGAGGAAAGTGCGCCAAGCAGGCTAACATAAAAGGTAGGGAGGAGTGACTTGGGGGAGGGGTGTTGGAAATGCGAGAGTTGGAAAGAGGTTAAAGTGAGGGTGATAGACTGGAGAGGAAGTGGGGGCGTAGAGGTCAGGAAAAAAATTGCAGATCAGGAAGGTGGTGAAGAGTACGAGGATTGGCATTGAGACAAGGTGGGGGGAGGGGAAATGAGGAAGCTGGAGACATCTGAATTCATCCCTTGCGGTTGGAGGGTTCGTAGGCAGAAGATGAGGCGTTCTTCCTCCAGCTGGAAGAGTGCCTCATCTTCCGTGTGGGAACCCTCCAACCACAAGGGATGAATTCAGATTTCTCCATCTTCCTCATTTCCCCTCCCCCCACCTTATCTCAATCCCAATCCTCGAACTCAGCACCACCTTCCTTACCTGCAATTTCTTTCCTGACCTCTCTGCCCCCACCCCCTCTCCGGCCTACCACCCTCACTTTAACCTCTTTCCAACTCTCGCATTTCCAACACCCCTCCCCCAAATCCCTCCTCCCTACCTTTCATCTTAGCCTGCTTGGCACACTTTCCGCATTCCTGAAGAAGGGCTCATGCCCGAAACGTCGATTCTCCAGATCTTTGGATGCTGCCTGACCTGCTGTGCTTTTCCAGCAACACATTTTTCAGCTCTGATCTCCAGTATCTGCAGTCCTCACTGTCTCTGAGAGAAACTGAGGAGACCGAGGCATTTTCAGTAGTGACTGGATGCATTGTAGGGGAATTTGGGGAATTCACTTGCTGCTGCCATCTGGAAAGTCAGTGGAGTCTCTGTGGGTGGTGTTCTCAGGATAGTGATGTCAGCTACTGGGTTCATTCAGGGAGCCGCGATGGTCTGGGAACCCCACTCTGGATACTGCATTTGCAGTGTGTCTGGATCCATGATAAACAACTGAAGCTGAGACTACAAAGAAGGGATTCTGTATAAACAGGGAGGAGCGAGACATTATATTTTCCTCTCTGGGATTTCCAGGAAGATTTGTCCAACCTGCACCCATTCAGGTGTAAAGTGTAAAACGAGCGAGTCTCAAAATTGAGGTGATCACTGAGCTGTACCCCCTCCTTCAGTATAACATGTGTTCTCACACCAGTTAGCAAGACTGTGCTGACACTCACGATGAATTAAACTGGATTAATTCTGGAACTTTTCAGGCAGCAGTGGGTAATATATCCACCATCTCTGAAGTGCAGTCCTCCAATGTATTCATGAATTGCTTGAAACCGTCTGCCTGCTGAGAGGAAAGCGTTGGTTTCACCTCCGCAGGGGAAGGTACAGAAACTACTTTCCACAAATATTAGGGAGCAGAGGGACTGGTAAAAATTGGAAACTGAAGGAAATCAGAATTAATGAAGTGTATGTTATTGAAAATCTAATTGAATTGAAGTTTCATAAGTTGTTGCATCTGATGAGCTCCATCCCAGAGTGATTGAGATCAGATCAGAGTTAGTGAAAGAATTACTGATTATTCTTCAAAGCTAGTTAGATTCTGGAAAGGATCCTGCAGACTGGACAGCAGCTATTGTCAACCTAAATATTTAAAACAGGATGGAGAGGGAAAACAGAAAACTAAATAATTGGATGTCAGCTGTGAGAAAAAAAAATTGGAACCTTTTCGAAGGAACATGACGACTAGACACTTGGAGAAAATTGATATGATTTGGTACATTCGGCCTAGATTCAGGAAAGCGAAATGATCTTTGATAAACCTGCTTGTGGAGATTGTCCGTTGTGACATCGAAAGTTGACAACCAATGGGATTGGAGTATTTTTATTTTTAGAAGACGCTTGACATGTCTGAATACAGGTGAGTGTGGAATGTTCGAGTCCATGGGTAGGTAGGGGTGGAATATATACCACATGGATTAAAATTTGAGTAACGGAGATACAAGAAGAATACTGTTTTTCTCTGGACTGGACGATTGATGGGTGGCAGCAGAATCAGTGTTTTGGCAATAGCTGTTCACAAGGTATAACAATTATTCAGATGTGAACAACAAATATCATCATGTACATTTATATTTATTAAATGGTAGAGAGGTTGGCGAGTGCTTTTGTTGAAAAAGACCTGAATGTCCTTGGTCATAAGTCACTCACAGAATTCATACAGGGGCAGGAAGTAAATGATATGTGGCTCTTCAGGCAAAATGATTCAAGTACAAAAGTTAGAATATCTTTCCCACTGATCGTGTTTTGTTGAGATAGTATTTGGTGCTTTGTGTAAAGATTTGGTCTGCTTTATAATCAATGATCTCTTTGTCACCGAGACAGTGCAAAGGAGTTTGACCAGACTAAACACTAGCATGATGTTACCGTGAGGAGAGAGTGCAGTAACGATGTGCTTAATCTGTAGCGCTGTGAGAGAATAAGAAGTTGAAGCTTGATGGGTATGGACAGAAACTCATTATGACCCAAACAGCTGAATGGGGTGTCAATGTCATACTTTTCATTGGATGTTTGATTCACGACAGTTTATGTGCATCTGCAGAACCATCATGTCGATTGACAGCGAGGTGCAGGCTCTGAATGAACTCTGAGCACTTTAAAGCACAGTTACTGTGTGACACTGCATTGAGTGTCACTTTGGAAACAATCCTGTCAGCAGCCAAAATACCATCATTCTGAAACAGTTAGTTATTCCACACAGGTTTCTGACCTCCACGTAGACCATGGGTCTGCCTTCTTGGAGATGGAAGATAACTTGGAGAATGGCTAAAAAATGTTGGCTTCATTCCGACTGCCTGAAAACCATGCTAAAGTAACACATATGTACCATGAGTAATTAAGCCATGTGGATCAATTTGGAGCAGTCTGTCTGTGCAGACCCTGCTCCATTTGTTTGTGATGTTGGAGCATCTCTGACACTTTCCTGTTCCTGCGTTAGTGGCTTAACAAGCTGAATAACCTCTTCCTGTTCCTTTGTAAGTGACTCCGGGTGTGAAATGGTTCTTTCTGATCCCAGGTACGTGACATGTGGGAGAGAGCAGACTCTCACCTTGCTGTGCAACAGGCAGGAGGGGCTGAATGGGCTATCCTTCTTTTGCCCAGTTGTTTTGATGGGATGAATGACTTCCCCACATTCTTGTAAAACCAGATTGGGCTGCTGAATGAACTTGTCCTTTTACTGTGGAAATGTACTGTGCTGGTACATAAATGTCAACCAGACTTTAACAACATGGTCTTGAATGATGTCCGACTCTTGCTATACATGGTCATAGATTGTTTCAAGAGCTGAATAGCGAAAACCTGTCCTGAAAACTTTGTAGACTTCAGTGAATGTCCCCGCTTCTGCTGGCACGGTGGCTCAGTAGCTTACACTCCTGCGTCACAGCACCAGGGTCCCAGGTTTGTTTCGAGACTTGTCAACTGTCTGTGTGGAGTTTGCACATTCCCCACTTATCTGCATGAGTTTCCTTCGGGTGCTCCGGTTTCCTCTCACAGTCCGAAGATGTGCACGCAGGGTGAATTGGCCATACTAAATTGTCCATCATGTTAGGTGCATTAGTCAGACGGAAATGTGTTTGGGTGGGTTACTTTTCGGAGGGTCGGTGTGGACTGGTTGGGCCGAAGTGCCTGTTTCCACATTGTAGGGAATCTGATCTGCTCAGTTTGGACTCAATGGGCTGAATAGCCTTCTTCCACACTGTAGGGATTCTATGATGACAAACTGAAGATGCATGAGCTGAGGAAGCTACGCTGAGGATCTCCTGCAGATGTGCTCCACGGTTAAGATGATTGATGCCCAACAATGATAATCATCTTCCCTTGTGCCGTGAATGACTCCAAGCAGTGTTGAGGTCGTAATTAATTCTCAGTAAGTGTGATTTTGTTCAGGCTCCTTGATGCCATCCTCAGTAAAATACTGCCTTGAGTTCAGGGTCAGTCTCTCTTACCTGAGCTCCTGCGTTACCTCTTTTGTTCATATCAATTGGTCATGGTGCAGAAGCAGAGAAGGTTTTCTTCAAACGGGGGTAGTGTATGTCAGGAACACTCTTACAAAGAGAGTTAGGGGAGCTAGATCACTGAAAGGGACCAGTGGTGTCCCGCTGGGATCAGTTCAGTGACCTCTGCTCTCTGTTATTTTCAAAAATGACTTGGATATGGGTGTTGAAGAGTGGGCTAGTAAGTTTGCCGATGACACAAAGGTGGTTGGAGTGGTACAGAATGTGAAGGGCTATTGTAGGTTGCAATGGGACATCGACAGGATGCAGAGCTGGGCTGAGAAGTGGCACATGGAGTTCAAACTGAAGTAATTCACTTTGCAAGCTGCAATGTGAACGCAGAATACATGGTTAACGATAGGATTCTTGGCAGTGTGGAGAAACAGAGGGATACTGGCGTCCGTGTCCACAGATCCCGCAAAGCTGCCACCCAAGTTGATCGGATTGTTAAGAAGGCGTATGGTATGTTGGCTTTCACTTGCAGGGGGATGGAGTTGAAGAGCCGCGAGGTTATGCTGCAGCTCGATAGAGCCCTGCTCAGACCGCACAGGGAATATTGTGTTCAGTTCTGGTCTCCTCATTATAGGAAGGATAATGAAGCTTTTGAGAGTGTAAAGAGGAGATTTACCAGGATGCTGCCTGGACTAGAAGTCTTACGAAGAAACCATGAGGGAGTGAGGTCTTTTCTCTTGAGGAGATTTACCAGGATGCTGCCTGGACTAGAAGTCTTACGAAGAAACCATGAGGGAGTGAGGTCTTTTCTCATTGGAGGAAAAATAGATGAGAGGTGACTTGATAGAGGTGTACAAGATGATGAGAGGCAGATAGAGAGTGAATAGCCAGAGACATTTTCCCATGGCAGAAATGTCTATCACCAGGTGGCATAATTTTAAGGTAATTGGAGGAAGTTTTAGGGGAGATATCAGAGGTAGATTCTTTACACAGACAGTGGTGGGTGTGTTGAATGCACTACCATCAGTTAGTAGAGTCAAATACGTGAGGGAAACTTAAGAGACTCTTGGATAGGCACATGGAACAAAGTGAACGGAAGCATGTAGGTTAGAGTGGGAAAAACAACACAACGACGAGGACTGAAGGTCCTAACTGCATGCATTCATGTAGAACCTTGAGCTCAAAATCTGCATGAATTCATGTAAAACTCCATTATCTCACTTTTTAGCTTAGAATCAATCTAAACATCATGGCATAGTCAGAGAACACAGGGGGCCAACACCTTCAACATTTTGTCATGCTATCACCATTGTTCACAGCTCAACTGTGAATGCAACATTTTTTTTAAAATAAAGGTTTTGTGATTTACACATAAAAGAAGTAAAACTATCATGGTATTTTAACAGATGAAAGGCTTAACATACAATCAGTTTTTCCACATATAATTTCAGTTACATCATACTGTAAATTTTTGCTATAAATTCTGTGTTACGTACCAGCCCTCCACTATCACCTGATGAAGGAGCGATGCTCCACAAGCTGGTATGCTTCCAATTAAACCTGTTGGACTATAACCTGGTGCTATGTGATTTCTAACTTTGTACACCCCAGTCGAACAGCGACATCTCCAAATCAGTACTGTTCTTTGCTCTGTGTTCTATGGAAGTTCTCAAGAAGACTTGGACATTAAGAAGATTTGAGACTTGGAGCAGGTCAGCCTTGATCTTAGTGAAGGGCAAGGCAGGCTTGGGATGTGAATGACCTGCCCCTGTTTCTGATGCTCTCCCATTCTGTTATTGGAAACTTAGTATGTGTTATTATCCTGGAAGGTCATTTATGGAATAGTGCAATCAGGGAGACCCGAGGATTTTGTGAGCTATCACTGGGTGAGATTTGGGGGCTGTATTCACAGTGAATCTAGGTCTACAACATGATCAACAAATGAAGCACAAGATTCAGAGAGGGGAATTTTTGTAAAGAGAAATGAGCAACCCCTTCCATATCCAGCCTGGGTCTTCCAATTACATTTTCCAAATCTCCCAAACCGAGTGGGACAGTCTCGAAGGACCGAACTGTTTCCTCTATTTCTGCGCAACATGCTACAACAATAAGTGGACTCTAACTGCTCCTGTCTAGCAGGTTAGAGGGGTTGAATGGAACACAGAAACATGGGAGTGAGGAGCAGGAGTAGGTCATTAGAGAATTTGAGCCTTCTCCACCAGGCATTAAGATTGTGGCTGATCAGATTGTGGTCTCAGCCTCATCGTTCTGTCCGTGACTCGCTTTTCTGTCAAATCTTTAAATAACTCAGCTGTGAATACTTGTAATCAGAGAGGCACCACAACCTGCCGGGGAAGAGAATTCCCATTCGAATGGCCCTTTTAGAATTCTTCCTCATCCCGCTGTGAGAATAAGAGAATCATACAGCGTGGAAACAAATCATTTTGTCCTATTTGTCCATACCAATCAGGCATCTTAATCAGATCTCGTCCCACTTGCCAGCATTTGGCCCACATCACATGATCCATTCCTATTTGTGTACCTTTCCAGTTACATTGTAAACATGTAATTGTGCACGTTTTCACGACTTCCTCTGACAGTACACCCACCAGCCTCTGTATGAAAAGGTTTCCCCTCAGGTCCCTTCTAAGTCTTTGCCCTGTCACCTTCACCCAATGCCGTCTAGTTCTGGACGCCCCTGCACTGGGAAAAAGATCTTGCCCATTAAGACTATCCATGCCCCTCATGACTTTATTAAACCTCTGTCTTGTCACCATTCAACCTCTGATAGTCCAGGGGAAAAAGCCTCAACCTGTTCATCATCTCTCTGTAGCTCAAACTCTCAGTTTCCAGAAAATCCTTGTAAATCTTTTCTGCACCCTTTCAAGCTTAACAACATCCATCCTTTAAAAGAGTCAACTGATATGTACGCAGTTTTCTTAAAGTGGCCTCACCTACGTCCTGTACATGCGCAACACGTTACTCCCACTCCTATTCTCAATGTTCTGACCGATTAAGGCAAGCATGTCATCCACGTTCCTCACTACTCTACCGACCTAAACTCCACTTACAAGGAACTATGAATCTTCACCCGTAGGTCTCTTTGTTAAGCAACATTTCCCAGGGCACTACCCGCTTTAACTTAGCAAAATGTAAAACCTCACAAATAACTAAACTAAACTCCATCTGCCAGTCCTTGGCTCATTGATGTTCAACGATCCCGTTATATTCTGAGATAATCTTCTCACTGTCCACTGCACCAGTTTGGTGATGTTATCTGTAAACTTACTAATCATGCCTCCGATAATCACATCAAAGTTGTTTATGTTCGTGATGAAAAGCAGTGAGCTCAGCACTGATTCTTTCAGAACACCGCTGGCCACAGGTCTTCAGTCTGGAAAACAATCCATTACCTTCAATCTAATTTTGTATCCAATTGGTTAGCTTTTCCTAGATTACATATAACCTAATTTTAGTAATCTGTCTATGATGGGAAACGTTATTAAATGCCTTGCTGAAGTCTGTGTAAAAATTGTACACCACGGTGTATTCTTCAATCTTCTTTGTCACCTCTTCATAATACTCAATCACATTAATTAGCCATGATTTCCATCACACAAATCCATATTGACTATCCCTAATCATTCCTTGTCTTTATAAATAAATGCAAATTCTATCCCTCAGAATCCCCTCCAAGGAACTCCTCGTCTCTGACGTTGGCTGATTGAGTCGATTATTCCCTGTGTTATTTTGGCTCACTTCTACCTTTTCTAGCCCCACTCCTCCACTGCCCACAAAAAATAATTATGTTGCTGATATAGCCAATAATATAGTTCTCAGAATGTGTCAGGGTCAGTGTTAGGAACAAGTCAGGCAGATTTCTTTAATCTACTAAAACAACATGTCTATGACCAAAACAAACTATGATGGAAAGGGGAATGACGAGAGGATATTGCAAATATGTACAGAGATATTTCCCTTTGAAAAATGCTGAGAAACACACACACACACACACACACACACTCAGACACACAGACACACACACACACGCACACACAGAGACACATACACACACACACACACATACACACACACACACATGTGCGCACACACATACGTATTGTTGATAACAAACTGAAAAGCAAAATATCTGCAAAGTTAACTTGAAAGAACATTGTCCAAATATGATTCGAACTTATGCCTAAGGAAAAATGAGAGTTTGACCCAAATGCTGTTCTATTTGTACAGTCATCAAGTCCTACAGCATGGAGAGAGGCAGCGAGGCTCTTTGGCCCACACTCATCCATGCTTACCCAAATATCAACCACACTAAACTCATTTCCCAGCACTTGGCCCATAGCATTCTCGAACTTTCCTGTCCATGTACTTGCCCAAATGCCATTTAAATATCGTTAATATAAATGCTTCAACGCCTTCCGTTGGCAGTTCATTCCCTTTGTGTGCCACTCTCTGTGTAAAACAGTTTCCATCAGTTTCCCTTTTATTCTTTCCACTCTCACCTTAAACTGATGCTCTCCCCTTCTTGATTCCCCAACTCTAGAAAAAAAAGGTTGGGTCCATTTACCTTATCCATTTAAACATCGATAAGGCCCCTCTCCTGTGCTCTAAAGAAAAAAAGTCCTCGCTTGTCCAACCTCTCCCTATAATTCATACTGTTGGGTCCTGGCAACATTTTTGTAAATTCCGTCTGCACACGTTCCAAATTAAAAACATCCTTCCGTTCGCAAAGTGACTAAAACTGAACACAACACGACAAGGGCAGCCTCACCAACATCCTGTATAACTGCTACATAACTTCCCAACTGCTCTCCTCCATGTCCTGACCGATGGTTGCTAGTGTGGCAAAAGCCTTCTTTACTACCATGTCTAACTCTGTCCCCATTTTCAGAGAACGGTGGACCTAAACTCCATGGTCCCTCTGCTCAACTACACACCTTAAGGTCCTACCAATCAACATGAAACTCCTACCTTGATCTAACATTGCCAAAATATTTCTCAGTCCACTTCTCCAGTTTGATCAAGGTCCTGCTGCAATTTTTGATATACTTCCTCACTGTCCATGATACCACCTATTTTAGTCATGATTCGGAGATGCCGGTGTTGGACTGGGGTGTACAAAGTTAAAAATCACACAACACCAGGTTATAGTCCAACAGGTTTAATTGGAAACACAGTAGCTTTCGGCGCGACGCTCCTTCATCAGGTGAAAGCTAGTGTGCTTCCAATTAAACCTGTTGGACTATAACCTGGTGTTGTGTGATGTTTAACCTATTTTAGTGTAATCTTCAAGTTTCCTAACCATGCCTTGCACATTCGCAAGAATATCATTGATATAGATAACAAACAGCAACGGGCCCAGCAGAGACCCCTGAAGCACTTCATGTGTCACAGGCCTCCAGTCCGAGAGCATCCTTCCACTATTAACCTCTGCGTAGTACCATCAAGCAAATTGTGTGTCCAATTTGCCAGCTCCCTCTGGATTCCATGCGATTCTAACCTTCCAGACCAGGCTGTCAATGGCAACCTTGTCAATGGCCTTACTGAAAACCACACAGTCTACTTCATCAACATTACTGGTCACTACATCAATGAACTCAAACAAATTTGAGAGGCATGATCTCCCAATCACAAAGCCATGCGATCTTTCCAGTCTAAAAACAACTATTAATAATAATTATTAAAATTAATAATAACAAACTAATAAATAATAATAATATGACACTTTCAGTGGAGAATAAATTATTCATGGTATGTGATATTGGAACGTGCATCATGGGTGAAGGTCAGAATAGATTTTGTGCCTGTGTCATTGAACTGTGCTGAAAAAAAGCGAGGGAGACATGGTAATTCAGTGGCTAGTACTGGGGCCTCATAGTGCCATGGATCCGGGTTTGGTTCCAGCTTGGGGTGACTCTCTGTGTGGAGTTTGCACATTCTCACTGTTTTTGTGTGTGTTTCCTCTGGGTGCTCCATTTTCCTTCCACAATCCAAAGGTCTATAGGTCAGGTGAATTGGCCATGATAAGTTACCCATAGTGTTATGTGCATTCGTCAGGGGTAAATAATAGGGTATGGGAATGGGACTGGGTGGGTTACTGTTTGAAGGGCCGGTGTGGTCTTGTTGTGCCAGATGGCCTGTTTCCATACTGTAGGGAATCTTTCAAAAAAACTATTTCTAAACAAACCTTATCTTTCCAAATGCACGCATATCTCATCCCTCAGAGTCTTCTCAAGGAACCTACGTACCACAGATGTTAGACTTCCTGGTCTATCGATCCCACATTTTTCTTTGCTTCCTTTCTTGAATAATGGCACAACATTTGCTAATCTCCAATATTCTAGAACCTAACCTGTCGCTAACAATGATGCACAAATATCAACCAGGGTCCCCGTAATTTCTTCTGTAACCTCTTGCAGCATTCTTGGATGCATCTGTTTAGGACCAGGAGATTTATCCACCTTCATACATTCTAATGCATTCAACACATCTTCTCCTGTGATATTGACTCACCCCAAGGTAACACTACGACTTTTGTTAACCACTCAAGTTTGATGTATTTCTCCACGGTAAAGACAGAGGAGAAATATTCATTGAGACTCTCGCAAATCTCCTACGGTTCTAGACATGCATGTCCATTTTGAATTTGAGGGGTCATATTCTCATTTAGCTATTCTTTTTACTTTAATATACTTAATGAACCTCTTTGGATTCACCCTAATCTTCTCAGGCAAGGCTATCTTGTGGCCCCTTTTAGCCCTCCTGATTTCCATCATCAGTAAACTCCTGTATCCCCTGTCTACCTCCAGGTATTCCCTCGATCCCATCTGCCTGGACCTGAGCCACGCCTCCTTTTTGCTGGTCAAAGCCTCAATATCTCCTGACATCCGAGGTTCCCTCTTCCTACCAACCTTGCCTTTTACCCTCACAATAACATATAGACCTTGAACTGTAGACATTTCACTTTTAAAGTCCTCCCACTTGCAGGAGGTCACTTCGCCTGCAAACAAACACCTCCAACCAACCCCTACAAGCTCCTGTCAAATTCCATCAAAATTCGCCTTGCCCCAATTTTGAACTTGAACATGTGGACCAGTTTTGTCCTCCGTAACTATTTAAAAATTAATAGAACTATGGTCACTGGTCGCAGTGTGCTCCCCCACTGTCACCTCAGTCACCTGTCCTGCCCTAGATCTTAGAGTAGGTCACGCTTCGTCCCTTCCCGAGTTGCACCCTCTACTTACTGCTTGAGCAAACCAGTCTGAACACACTTAATAGATGCACCCCATCCCTGTTCTTAATTCTATGTCATTCCCAGACTATCTTCGGAAAATTAAAACTCCTACTAATGCAATCCTATTGGCCCTGCAAGTCTCCCCAGTCTGTCTACATACTTTTGTTCCCCTAATTCCTCGTTTATTATTTGGGGGCCTAGAGTACAATTCAAATCCTATCACCATTCCCTTCTTATTTATTCGCTCTCCAGACAAATCCTCACAGGATGATCCATCAGTTATTTTATCTCTGTTTACTGCTGTGTTACTCGCCTTAATGAAAAATGAAACTCCCCGTCCCCTCTTTCCACCATCTCTGTCCCATATAAAACACCTGTACCCTGGTACTTTAAGCTGCCAGTGCTGTTCCTCCCTTAGCCATGTTTCAGTAATGGCTATAATATCCCAGTCCCACGCACCGATCCATGCCCTGAGTTCATCGGCCTTACCTGTCAGCCATCTTGCATTGAAACAGTTGTGATTTAATCCAACAGACATTCCTTGCTCCCTGTCATTGTCTAGCCTGACCTGTCTCTTCATTTTACTGTTTCTGATTACTGTATCTCCTTCTAGCCTCGCACTTCCCTCCCTGCTGTTGAGGATACCACACGCACCCGCCCCCAACCCCAGCAAATCCAGTTGAAATCCTCCCTTGCAGCAGTTGCAAACCTGCCTGCCAGGATATTGGTTCCCTTCCAGTTCAGGTACAACCCGTCCTTCCTGAATACGTCACCTTGCCCCACAAAAGATACCAGTAATCCAAAAATCTCTGACCCCTGCACCAATTCTTTAGCCACCCCTTCATCTGCCATATCCTCCTCTTCTTACCCTCACTAGCACGGAGAACTGGAAGTAAACTGGATATTATCTCTGTCTTTTATCCTTTTCCGTAGCTCTCCCCAATCACTCTGCAGGATGTCATCACTATTTCTACCTGTGTCATTCTGTCCTTTGTACCAATGTGCACAATGACTTCTGGCTGCTTCCCCCCACTCCCCCCCAACCCCCAGTGAGAACGTTCTGCAGTCACTCTGAGACATCCTGGACCCTGGGCATGTGGGAGGCTACACACCATTCCGGATTCCCATTTGCAGCCACAGAATCTCCTGTCTGTTCCCCTCACTATCGAGTCGGATAATTACTTCTGTTGTTATTCTGCTTGCACAGCCTTCTGACAATGGGATTTCTTCATTGAACAGTTGAATTTGGCTGAACTGTTTTGCTTCAGGCAATGGGCAGATTCCAATCATTCCTCATCAGGAGTCCTCCATTAGTGGTAAAGACGACTTTTCACTCCACACATTGCTGTGATGAGCGATAGGGAAACAGAAAGGGCGCAATAGAATGTTTCTCCACAGATCGGCTACATTTTCCATCTGTAAGTAAAATCAGTTACGTTATCAGTCCCACACTGAACTCTGTGAGCTCTTCTTGAACACTGTCTGAACTATATGACTCCATAACATTCTCGACTCCAGGTCAGTGCATTATTGCAGTATCAATTCATTAACAATAAATGGTTCTACTTGTTTTGAAGATGTGTTACTATGTGCTTGCATAATGTAAAAATAAGTGTTTCATGTCTTCAAAATATCTGTGTTAAAATGAATATTCTTAAATATATACAGTAATTGCTGGAAAAGCTCAGCTTGACTGTCAGCATGTAGGAAGAGAATTTACAGTTCAATTTTACTGTCCAGTGACCTTTCCTTTGAAACTGACTTATTCTTAAATTATTTCCCCAGTTTTATTCTCCCACACAATGAGAAATATCCATCCGGTATTCACCAACTACACTCTCCTCAAGATCTTATATGGCCAATAAAACATCCCTCATTCTCAGGCCGAACTGTTAATTCTTCACAACGTAATGCCTTCATTCCAAGAATGCGTAAAGAGAAACATCTTTGAGACGTTTCGAAAGCAATTTTGTTTTTTTTTTCAGTTTAGGCTGTTATAACTACACATATTGCAACAGATGTAATCTCAGCAATGCCCTATACTGATGCAAAAAAACATCGCTAAGATCATACCTAACACCCCTTGCACGAAACCGGATCACGACATTTACCTTCCAAATCACTTGCTACATCTTCAGCTTAATTTGATGTGATTCATGTACTAAGACACACAAATCCCTCTGTAACACTGAGTTCTGCATTCTCCTCGCATTTAAATAAATTTCTGGTGTTTCGTCTTTTCCATAAGACAGAAAATTTCCATCACATATATACTGTACTGGTTTTTTTTTGTGAAGCTTTGCTCACAGCCATCCTCTGTCTGCATGTCATTGCTTGTTGCTATTCCCTCCCCCAGTCTGTGTCCCATTGCAGATGTTCTGCACTCCCACTGTCTGTATCCCATTGCAGAAGCACTGCCCTCCTCCATCTGTATCCCATTGCTGATGCTCTGCCTCCCCGTCTGGAACCAATAGCAGACCCTCTGCCCTCACCCATCAGTATGCCATTGCAGATGCTCTGCCCTTCCCCTGTCTGTATCCCATTGTAGATGCACAGCCCTCACCCAACAGTATACTATTTCAGATGCTCTGCCCTCCCCTGTCTGTATCACATTGCAGACGCTCTGCCCTTCCCCTGTCTGTATCACATTGCAGACACTCTGCCTCCTCCTGTCTTTATCCCATTGCAGACTCTCTGCCCTCCCCCTGTCGGTATCCCACAGCAGACGCTCTGCCCTCCCCCTGTCTGTATCCTATTGTAGATGCTCTGCCCTCCCCGTCTGTAGCTCACTGCAGACGCTATGCCTCCCCGGTCTGTATCCCACTGCAGACGCTATGCCTCCCTGTCTGTATCCCACTGCAGACTCTCTGCCCTCACCCATCAGTGTTCCATTGCAGGCGCTCTTCCGTCCCCCTGTCTGCATCCCATTGCAGACGGTCTGACCTCCCCTGTCTGTATCCCGTTGCAGACGCCTGCCCTTCCCCTGTCTATGTCTTATTGCAGATGCTCTGTCCCTCCCCTGACTGTATTCCATTGCAGACGCTCTTCCCTCCCCCTGTCTGTATCCCGTTGCAGACGCCTGCGCTTCCCCTGTCTGTATCCCATTGCACAGGTGCATTCCTTCCCCAGTCTGTCTCCCATTGCAGACACACTACCCCTCCCCTGTCTGTATCCCATTGCAGACGCTCTTCCCTCCCCCTGTCTGTATCCCATTGCAGACGCTCTGCCCTTCCCCAGTCTGTCTCCCATTGCAGGCACACTGCCTGTCTTTAGCCCATTGTAGACGTACTGCCCTCGCTCTGCACTCCGCTGTCTGTATCTCATTGCAGGAGCTTTTCCCTCCCCCGTCTGTATCCCATTGCAGGCGCTTTTCCCTCCCCCTGTCTGTATTCCATTGCAGATGCTCTGCCCTCCCCCTGTCTGTATCCCATTGCAGGTACTTTTCCTCCCCCTCTCTGTATCCCATTGCAGACGCTCTGCCCTCCCCCTGTCTGTATCCCACTGCGGACGCTCTGCCCTCCCTCCCGTCTGTATCCAATTGCAGGTGATCTGTCCTTCCCCTGTCTGTATTCCATTGCAGATGCCTGTCCTCCCCCTGTCTGTATCCCATTGCAGACGCTCTGTCTCCATCTGACATCTTATTGAATGACTATCCTGGTGCATGAGCAAACTGAGCTCCATCTGCTTCACCCGGTTCATTAGAATAGATTGTAATTTGCAGATGACCTCACACAGATCCCTGAAAAATTCCACTCGTTACCGCTTTCCAAACACAAAATGAGTAATGATCTATACTCTGTATTTCCTGACAGCTACCCAGGGCACCCCTGCTTCTGCATAACAGCCTGGGATGGTTATATGGCGTCCTCCTGTGCTGTGTAATTTACTGAGTTCTTCATTCTGTTTGGTGGGGCCTGTTTGGTGCAGCCCATTTTGACGCAGACCCTGATAGGCACAGAACTATTTCAGCGCATATTTATTCGTTTTCAGGCTTAAATAAAAGCATTAATCAAAGCAATAAATATAAAAATAATGTTTATTCCCTTCAGTAAAAATGTTAAAAAGACACTTGAGTAAGTATAACATTGACTCAGTGTTTTCTTTCAGAGCTAAAATGATAATTTGTCTTGCATTCATTCACATTGAAAACATTCATGAAGCTTTTGAACATTTGTCTGATGCGCTTCCAGATGAACTGCAACTGCTGCTGGCTTGGTTCGAGGATAACTATGGAGGTAGAAGGTTATGCAGAGGAAATGATCGGCGTCCACTGCTTTTTACAGTTGAAATGTGGAATTTATATGAAAGAACTTTAAACAATGAGGACAAAACAAAAGGTAATGCAGCAGCAGGGGCGTCACGGTGGCACAGTGGTTAGCACTGCTGCCTCACAGCGCCAGAGACCCGGGTACAATTCCCGCCTCAGGCGACTGACTGTGTGGAGTTTGCACATTCTCCCCGTGTCTGCGTGGGTTTCCTCCGGGTACTGCGGTTTCCTCCCACAGTCCAAAGATGTGCATGTCAGGTGAATTGGCGATGCTAAATTGCCCGTAGTGTTAGGTTAGGGGTATGGGAGGGTTGCGCTTCAGCGGGGCGGTGTGGACTTGTTGGGCCGAAGGGCCTGTTTCCACACTGTAAGTAATCTAATCTAAGCTGTCCACAGGAGCTGACAATGCGAACTTGATGTGTAACATCCAGTTATTTGGGAGTATATTGACAGTTTACGAAAAGTTCAGAGAGGAAGGGACATTTACTATGAGTATTTGATAGCAGGGCACGATATTCAATTGAAATTAAAGAAGCCGTTGCTCGAATACAAATACTCGTAAGAAGATTTCGTGAGAGAAATGATGTCGAGTATTTACGTGGATTGCCCATAATTTTGAATGAACGTCATGTTTTAGATTTTTCGTAATGAACTTATATCGTTTAATTGCTCTTTACTGAACATTACTTGGTTGGTGGGACGTCGATGTTTCAGAATCTCCACAGAAG
The DNA here is from genome assembly GCF_047496795.1 of Chiloscyllium punctatum. Taxonomy (NCBI): domain Eukaryota; kingdom Metazoa; phylum Chordata; class Chondrichthyes; order Orectolobiformes; family Hemiscylliidae; genus Chiloscyllium; species Chiloscyllium punctatum. Next base: position 70,513,380 of record NC_092765.1, read on the forward strand.
GTGTCCTGGTCCTCTCTGGCTCTTTCCAGGATCCTCCCCACATCTCGAGGTAGAGGGTGAGGGAACGGATATCGGGCACTCTAAAACCCTGCTTGGCCTTTTATGTCCAATTCCAGGATGTTTCTCCCGGAATGAGAGAAGGGGGGGCGGAGTGAGGGTGGGAGTGTGTGTCCCTGCTGTTAATGCTGGTATAGGGGAAGGGGGGAAGGGTGAGATGTCCGGAGGGAGTCGGACCACAGTGTTGTATCCATGAAGTGGTATTAGTGTGCGGGGCTATTGCGTCAGTGACAGACAAAGTGAGGGAAGGAAGGTGCTGAATTCAACAGTGAGTGTGGTCGTGCTTGAGCCTTATTTGGAGATAGAGTGTGAGCCTTGTTCGGGGGAAGGTATTATAACAGATATACAGTGAGTGTGAGGGAGCAGAAGAATATGGTGACACTTATCCTGGCAAAGTGGGGGGAAAGAATATTGATGCTTGTCCTGTATTGCTGACCAATTCTTTAGATTATCTCAACGTTGAGGTGAGTCTCCCTGAACGTCTTGTCCAAGTCTATCGGTAATAACGCCACAGACCCTTTCCATCACTTCCCACAGAATCAGTTTGGGTGGATCTTATAAATAGCAAGGTGAAGCAAACATTAGTGTGTTTTATATATGAAAACCAAATCTGTCAGGTAAATACTTTACAGCATATGCTCTGGAAATTAGGTATGCAAGTATATGCAAGGGGGAGCAATGACACAGTGATATTATCGCTGGTCTCTTAACCCAGAGACCCAGGTAATATTCTCGGGAATTGAATTCAAATCCTGCCAAGGCAGATGGTGGAATTTGAATTCAATATGTATCTGGAATCATGGGTTTATGATGACCAGGAATCCATTTTCGATTGTTGGAAAAAACTCATCTGGTTCATTGATATCCTTGAGGGAAGGATACTGCTGTCCTTACCTGGTGTGGCCTGCATGTGACTCCAGATTCAAGACAACGCTGCTTACGCTTAACCGCACTATGGCATGGGCAATAAATACTGGTTATCCAGCGACACTCTCATCCTGTGAACGAGTAACAAATAATGGTGGGTGCTGCAGTAATAATGGATGGTCTCAAGTTGCACCGAAACTGCAGTGACTACTAATACTGTGAAGAAAAACTTCCGTAAGTGTGTATTAGGTAGGTTGAACAATACGTTGTGAACCAAACTAGAGAGCAGGTTATTTCAGATGTGGTGTTGTGTTGTCAGGAGGACTAATTAATAATCTTGCTCTGAAGCAGCTTTGGAGGAATAGTGACATCAATATGTTGCGTTTTTACATGGCGTCTGAATACAATATCGAATGTTTGAACATTCTGGTCAATCGTCATGGAAGTATGGAGGCTAGAGGGTCAAGTACGCTCCAATGAATTGGGGAAGAATAATATAACATTCAATGGGAGAAGCAATGATTGTGAGAGTCATAGAGTCCGACAGCACCGAGAAAGGCCCTTCAGCTCAAACTGGTCCATTCTGAACGAAATGTCCATTCACATTAACCCCATTTCCCTGCCCTTGCCCCACGTCCTTCTTATTCTTTCTTTTCCGTGTATTTGTCCAAATGCATTTTAAATTTTGTGAATGTACCTCCCTCAACCACTTCTGCTGGCAGCTCATTCCATGTGTATACCACCCTGTGTGTAAAAGAAATTGCCCCTCAGGTTCCCTTTTACTCTTTCCCCTCAGATCTTAAATTAATGCCCTCAAGTCCGTGGGTTGCTCAATCCTGTGGAAAAAAAAAGACTGAGAACATTCACTCTATCAATGATTCCCATGATCCTATACACTTCTATCAGATCCCCCTCAGTCTCATACACTCTAAAGTAAAAACTCCTAGCTTGCCCAACCTCTCACTCTATCTCAGACCATTGAGTCCGGGCATCATCCTTGTAAATTTCTTCTGCACTATTTCCAGTTTAATAAAATTCTTCCCATAGCAAAGTGAACAACACTGAACATAACACTACCAGTATTGCCTCACCAGCATCCTGTATAACTGCAACATAACTCTAAAATTTCGACACTCATTACTCTGACCGATGAAGGTCAGTCTGCCAAATGCCTTTTTCACTGCCCTTTCTACTTGTTACTCCACTTTCAGAGATCCTTGAACCTGAATTCCAAGGTCCCTTTGTCTCAATACACTCCTTAAGGCCCTGCCATTCACCATGAAACTCCGACCTTGATTTGACTTTCTAAAATGCAAGAACTTACACTTATCTCTATTAACCTCCATTTGCCATTTCTCGGCCCATTTCCCCACCTGATCAAGGCACTGCTGTAATTTCAGAAATTTCTGATAATCTTCCTCACTGTCCACGATACTGCCTATTTTAGTGTCACCTTGAAACTTATAATTCATGCCTGTACATTCTCATCTAAATCATAGATGTGTGTAATATGTAAATATATATACAATATACAGGCATAAAACAAACATTAATGGTCTCAGAACCAACTCCTGAGGCATTCCACTGATCACAGGCCTTCAGTCTGATAAGCATGCTTCCACTATTACTCGATGTTTCCTACCATCAAGCAAATTTTGGATCTGATTTGCCAGCTCCCCCTCAATTCCATATGTTCTAAACTTCCAGAGTAGCCTACCATGTGGAACCTTACGGAAGGCCTTACTGAAATCCATATACACTATGTACACCACCATGCACTTGTCAACGTTACTTGTCATTTCACCAAAGCAGTCTCACAAATCTTTGAGCCATGATTCCCCCATGCACATAATCACACCCTGACTTGCCAAATGAGTATATATCGTCTGTCTCAGAGTCTTCTCAAGAAACTTACCTACTAGAGATGTTAGGTTTACTGGTGTACAATTCCCAGGTTTTTCTTTGTACCTCTTCTTGAATAAGTGCATAGCATTCACTACCCTCCAGGCCTCCGTGACCACACCCAATGATACAAACGTACCAACCAGGGCCTCCACTATTACTATTACAGGGATGGTGCAGGAGGGAGGGATTTCGGTACTTGGATAACTGGGGTTCCTTCGGGGGAAGGTGGGACCTCTATAAACAGGATGGTCTGCACCTGAACCTGAGGGGCACCAGTATCCTTGGGGGGAGGTTTGCTAGTGCTCTTGGGGGGGGGGGGGTAACTAGCTCTGCAGGGGCATGGGAACCCAGACTGTAGCTTTAGGGTGCAGGACCTGGAGTGTCGGGAGGTTAGGAATATGGCATCAATCTTAAAGGAGGGTGCCTGTAAACAGATGAGTGGCTTGAAGTGTGTATACATTAATGACAGAAGTATACGAAATAAGGTAGGTGAACTTGCAGCGTGGGTTGGTACCTGGGACTTCGATGTTGTGGATATTGCGGAGACGTGGCTAGATCAGGGACAGGATTGGCTGTTGCAGGTTCCAGGGTTTAAATGTTTTAGTAGGGTCAGAGGTGGGGGTAAAAGAGGGGGGTGTGTGGCTTTGCTTGTCAAAGATAGTATTACAGCGGTGGAAAGGAAGATGGACGAAGATTTGCCATCTGAGGTAGTTTGGGTTGAGGTTAGGAATAGGAGAGGTGAGGTCACCCTGTTAGGAGTCTTTTACAGGCCTCCTAATAGTCCTAGAATCGTTGAAGAAAGGAATGCGAAGATGATTCAGGAGAAGAGTGACAGTAATAGGGTGGTTGTTATGGGGGACTTTAACTTTCCTGATATTGATTGGGAAAGCTATAGCTCAAGTTCGTTAGATGGGTCAGTGTTTGTCCAATGTGTGCAGGAGAGTTTCCTGACACAATATGTAGATTAGCCAACAAGAGGTGAGGCAATACTGGATTTGGTTCTGGGTAACGAACCAGGCCAGCTATTAGAACTAGAGGTAGGTGAGCACTTTGGGGACAGTGACCAAAATTCGGTGATTTTTACTCTAGTGATGGAGAGGGATAAGTGTGTACTACAGGGCAAGAGTTATAGCTGGGGGCAGGGAAATTATGATGCGGTGAGGCATGACTTAGGATGCGTGGATTGGAAAAGTAGATTCCAAGGCAAGAGCGTAATTGATATGTGGAACTTGTTCAAGGAGCAACTATTGAGTGTCCTTGATAAGTGCGTACCTATCAGGCAGGGAGGAAAGGGTCGTGTGAGGGAGCCGTGGTTTAATAAGGAATTGGAATCCCTTGTTAAATGGAAGAGGGCGGCCTTTGTAAAGATGAGGCGTGAAGGTTCAATAGGGGCGATTGAGAGTTATAAGGTAGCCCGGAAGGACCTGAAGAGAGAGCTAAGAGCAGCAAGGAGGGGACATGAAAGGTCCTTAGTTGGTAGGATTAGGGAAAACCCTAAGGCTTTCTATAGGTATGTTAGGAATAAAAGAATGACTAGGGTAGGAATGGGTCCAATCAAGGATAGTAATGGGAAGTTGCGTGTGGATGCTGAAGAGATTGGGGAGGCACTGAATGAATACTTTTCGTCAGTATTCACTCAGGAACAGGACATTGTTGTCGATATGAATACTGAGGCACGAATAAGTAGAATGGATGGCTTTGAGATATGTAGAGAAGAGGTGTTGGAAATTCTGGCAAGGGTGAAAATAGATAAGTCCCCTGGGCCTGATGGCATTTATCCTAGGATTCTCTGGGAAGCAAGGGAGGAGATTGCAGAGCCATTGGCCTTGATTTTTGTGTCCTCTTTGTCGACAGGAGTAGTGCCAGAGGACTGGAGGCTAGCAAACGTGGATCCCTTGTTCAAGAAGGGGAGTAGGGATAATCCTAGTAACGATAGGCCAGTGAGTCTCACTTCTGTTGTGGGCAAAGTCTTAGAGAGAATTGTAAGGGATAGGATTTATGCACATCTGGATAAGAATAAGGTGATCAAGGATAGTCAGCATGGTTTTGTGAAGGGCAGGTCGTGCCTCACAAACCTTATTGAATTCTTTGAGAAGGTGACTAAGGAGGTAGATAAGGGGAAAGCGGTAGATGTGGTATAAATGGATTTTAGTAAGGCGTTTGATAAGGTTTCCCATGGTAGGCTACTGCAGTAAATACAGAGATATGGCATTGAGGGTGAGTTGGAGGTTTGGATTAGGAATTGGCTGGCTGGAAAAAGACAGAGGGTAGTAGTTGATGGCAAAGGTTCATCTTGGAGTGCCTTCACTAGCGGTGTTCCGCAAGGATCTGTTTTGGGACCATTGCTGTTTGTCATTTTTATAAATGACCTGGAGGAAGGGTTAGAAGGTTGGGTGAGCAAGTTTGCGGATGATACGAAAGTCGGAGGAGTTGTCCACAGTGAGGAAGGATGTGGTAGGTTACAGCGGGATATAGAGAAGCTGCAGAGGTGGGCAGAAAGGTGGCAAATGAAGGTCAATGTAGCTAAGTGTGAAGTGATTCACTTTGGTAAGAGTAACAAAAAGATGGGGTACGGGGCTAATGGTCGGATACTTGGTAGTGTGGAAGAGCAGAGGGATCTTGGTGTCCATGTACACAGATCGCTGAAAGTTGCCACCCAGGTAAATAGTGCAGTGAAGAAGGCATATGGCGTACTGGCTTTTATTGGTAGAGGAATTGAGTTCCGGAGTCCTGAGGTCATGCTGCAGTTGTATAAGACTCTGGTGCGGCCGCATCTGGAATATTGCGTGCAGTTTTGGTCGCCATACTATAGGAAGGATGTGGAGGCACTGGAACGTGTGCAGAGGAAGTTTACCAGGATGTTGCCTGGTATGGTAGGAAGATCCGATGAGGAAAGGCTGAGGCACTTTGGGTTGTTTTCATTGGAGAAAAGAAGGTTTAGGGGTGACTTGATAGAGGTGTACAAGATGATTGGGGGTTAGATAGGGTTGACAGTGTGAACCTTTTTCCACGTATGGAGTCAGCTGTTACAAGGGGGCATAGCTTTAAATTAAGAGGGGTAGATATAGGACTGATATTAGGGGTAGGTTCTTCTCTCAGCGAGTCGTAAGTTCATGGAATGCCCTGCCAGTAGCAGTGGTGGACTCTCCCTCTTTATGGGTATTTAAGCGGGCATTGGATAGGTATATGGAGGATAGTGGGTTAGAGTAGGTTAGGTGGGCTTTGAGCGGCGCAACATCGAGGGCCGAAGGGCCTGTACTGCGCTGTATTCTTCTATGTTCTATGTTCAATGTTCTCTGCCCTCCTGCAGTGTTCCTGAATATATCGGATCAGGGCCAGGAGATTTATAGAAATACTGCATTGTCTGAAAGATATGTCTACTTCTTTCAGGTGAAAACACCAAAGAGTGAGCAAGTGACTCAATGATGATTAACATAACAAATTAAAGAATATATTAATCACATGAAGTGACTTCAGAAGAATTCCAGACATTGTGGAATCCTAAGAATTCGCAGAAAATTGCAATCCAGAATAGGAGGGCCATGAAACTGATCAGGAAATCAAAAAGCGAACATGCATGCAAGCAAACAGGAACACAAAGACTGCAAAAATCTTTGATATATATTTCAAAAGAAAATAAACATAGTCAAATGTGGAAATTTGCAATCGGGAGAGACGAGTTTATGGTGGATAACAGGGAAATGGCAAAGCAAATGACCAGTTACTTTGCATCTGTCTTAATGGAGTAAGATCGAAAAAATCACCCAGAAATACGAAGTGATCATATAGGACTTGTGGAAGTAAAGACATAAAGTCAATTAATATCAGTAACAAGGTAATATTGAACATGCAGCTGGATTGAGCATTGCTAAGCTTGACAAACCAGATGTACTTCATACCAAAATCTTCAGAAATAAATCACAACTAGAAGTATTGATTGCATTGTCGATGACTGGGTTCTATTTTCCTGTACATTCTGCAGAGTCTGGAAGCTGGTGTAGATAAATGCACATTAGTAAACGTGATCCAAGCACTATAGATGAATGGTAGGGATCCACGCATCTTCAACGAGAAGAAGAGATAGTGTTGAGAACTGCAGACCAATTAACTTGACATTTGTGGCGAAACTGTTGGAATCTATTATTTAGGATGTGATGTTGGATACTTAGACATTAACAGCAACGTTGGAGAGACTCAGTATGCATTTCTGAAAGGGAAATCATACTTGACAAACTTTGGAATTGTTTGAAGTTGATTCTTACAGCATAGATAATGGGAATCCAGTAGAATTGGCATACTTTAGAATATCAGAAGGCTTTCTATAAGAATTCACACAGTGAGTTCGAAAATGCAATGATGTGAAGGGTATTTGGAGAAATATATGTAAGTGGAAACCTAAAGTTTGGATTGCCTTCCTTTCAGGGATTCAGAATATAGATGAAAAGTCATGTTGAAGCAGTTTCACAGAGTGTTGGTGAGACTGTACCTGGAGTATTGAGAACGGTTTTGGTAACCAAATCTAAGAAAGAATATACTGACCACAGAGGAAGTGTAAAGGACATTATCCAGATAAATCCCTCAGGTGGCGAGATTGCGTGATGAGGAAACTCGGCCTATGCTCTCTAGAGTTTCAACGAATCAGCTGTGGGTCACTGTGAACTTTATAAAACTCACAAAACATACGGCAAGTTGGAAATTAACAGAAAATTTATCAGGCTGTCTAATCCACATTCAAGGCAAATAATAGCAGGATTAGGGACAGACCATGAAAGACTGCAATGAGCAGGAAATTCTGCGCGTTGAGGGGACTGACTAGCACAGGGGCAAGGCAGGGCAAGATTACGGATCATCCCCAGATAACCTACAAGTGTGTCAAGTGGAACAGATTAACCACGAATACGTAGGACTCATTAGTGACTTGGCAAGTTGCATCTAAATCAACTTTAGTAGTAGGAGAAAGAGAGGAGTGGTAGAAGGCTGTTTTTTTGTGACTGGAGGCTAGTGTACCCACGGGCATCAGTGCTGATTCCCTTATTATTTGTGATTCGGAGGTGTTCGTGTTGGGCTGTGGTGGACAAATCTAAAAATAGCATAATACCAGACATAGTCTAACAGGTTTATTCGGCAGCACTAGCTTTTGAAATGCAGCTTCTTCATCAAAATGCACAACCACGTGATATAACTGATGTTGAGAGATTTTTAATTTTATTATTTGTGGTATTCATAAATGATGCAGCTGTGTATATGGATGAGGGGTGGGGTGTGGAATAAATAAGTTTGTATTTGATACAAAGATTGGCCGGGTGGTTGGCAGTGAGGAGGAAGGCCTTATGTTACGGGTAGATACTGATGGAATGGTCAAATGGGTGGATCAATGGCAGATGGAATGTAACCCTGATAACTATGAGGTGATGCAACTTTGGAAGAAGGAACCAGTCAGGGGAGTACTCAATGTATGGCAGCACACTGGAAAGCTCAGAGGGTGCTTCTCCACACATTGCTGATGTGTCTGCACAGGTTAGTACACAATCTGGGAAAGGCTAGGGGAATGTAAACAGCCTTTATTCATCGAGGCATAGATTATAAGAACTATGCGGAACATTGGTGAGGGCAAGATGGAATACTGTGTGTAGGTCTGGGAACAACATTACAGGAAGGATGTGATTGTCGTGGAGGGGGTGCAGAGATGTTCCCTTGGATGGAGCATATCAGCCATGGAGAGAGGCTGGATAACCTGAGGTTATTTAGTTTGGAGGAGAGAAGGCTGCGAGGTCTGTGATTCAGAAGGATAGGATTACGAGGTACATGGACAGGGTGAATAGACAGCAGCTGTTGCTGTTACTCAAAGGGCCACACTTTAAAAGTGAATGATTTGCGGTTTAGTGAAGATTTGAGAATTGTTTTTCAACCAGAGCGTGTTGGGGCCTGGAATGCACTTCTTGAGAGTGGAGTTGTCATGCTAACCTCAAACCATTAGAAACGACACAGTTGTGCACTTCAGTGTTGTGCACTTCACATGCTTTAAGATTCACGGCTAAGGTCTTGTGTCAGAAAGTGGGCCTACAGTAGACCGTGCTGTATTTCTGGTAGTACAGAGTCTGTGCTTCTGTGATTGTATGGCTGTGGAAGGTCAATCATTGCGTAGCTTAAGGTAGGAATTGATGGGTTTCTGAAGATTATCTTAACAAAGTTGATAAGAGAGAACTTGTAATATTTTCTGGAAATACGTCAATGGCAAAATTAAGAGAAAAAAAGTTACAGATTTTGTACAGTGTGATACCAGATAATTGAGGACCGGGAAAAAGCAGAACTATGGAGCAAATACTTTGGTTATGCCTTCACAGAAGAAAACAACACAAAAAAGAAAACTCCCTAGCAATACTAGGGAACTTTAGTCTTGTGAGAAAAGGGGAATAGAAAGTAAATAGCAACTAAACAGTTTAGAAAAAGTATTGGACTGAAATTAATGGGCATAGACAAAGTCAACGGAGATTTATGACATGGGAATCATATTTGAGAAATTGGCTTTTAGTAAAATTATGGAGCAGATATCAATGCTATGCGAGTGGATTATCAGAAAGATTTTTGATAAAGCCCCAAGCCTATTGTGCAAATTCGAAACCTATGGGACTCGGGCGAATATATGGTCATAGATTTAGAATGGGAGAGCTGGCAGGAAACAGTGAGTAGGAATAGAACAATGTTTTATTTTTAAATGGAAGGCTTGGAGGATATTTTACGGATCGTGTCTTGGGCTCCAGCTATTCCCAATACACTTCATATCTCTGGGTGAGGGGCGCAAATGCAATATTCCCAAGTCTGCTGACAGCAGTAAACGGTGTCAGCCTGTGAGTGGATGAGGAGGATGTAAAAAAGTTCCAAGGTGATTGAGACAAGTGGAGTGACTGGGCAAATACGTAGCAGGTGGAGAGTAATGGGGGAGATGAGATGTTGTGTACTTTGATGGGAACAATCGACTGGCAGCCTCTCATTTGAAAAAGGAGTAGTTGAAAAACATTACACTATAAGTGAACTTAAGCTGCATTTTTGGTTATTTCTGCGTAGTCCTACGAGTCCATGTGTGGCAGTGAGTTCTGCAGCCAGAAGTCAATTCTGGGAATGGCATTGGCACGCTGACTATTGTAGGTAGGCCCAGCACGTGGGGAACTGTAACTTTGAAAGAAATCTGGATCTCCCTGTACACCAATCACTTAAAGCAATATTGCAGGTGTAGAAAGCAGAAAAGAAGATAAATGCTGTATTCACCTTCATTTCACGGGAATTTGAGTACAGGAGTAAATGTATCTTATTGCAGCTGTTCAGGGCTTTGGTGAGACGCCATCTCGAACATTGTGCAGTATTGTGTGCAGTTTTGGTCTCTTTTCCAAACAGATGACAAACCTGACATTGAGGGAGAGCAGCAAAGGATGACCAGACTGATCTCTGGGATGACAGACTTGTTGTGGGAGGAGAAGTTTGGGCAACTGGACTTGTATTCAATGGGGTTTAGGAAAATGAGTGGAAATCTCAGTGAAATATATAACACTCTGACAGGGCGAGACAGATTAGAAGCAGGGATGGTAATTCCCGTGGCTGGGACGTCTAAAACCAGGGGCGACAATATTAGGTACAGACAGGCCACTTTGCATTGAGATGAGAATAAATGTCGGCACTCGGAGACTGGTGAACCAGGGGTACTCTCTCCAAGATCAGGCTGTGGAAGTCAAGGGGATGAGTATAGATAAGGATTTCTGGAAACTAAAGGGATAGGGAGAGAGCAGGAGTATGTTGTGAAGATAGAAAATCAGCTATCATTCCAGGTTGTTCTCCAATAACGCAATAACTGTGTTCCTGTGCAACATTGTGTTGTACAAAATCATGCAATATTAATAATGGGGTCTATGGAAAAAAGAGGGTAATTGGCGAACCCCCGAAAATATCAGTAAAAACCAAAAATTAAATTTGGTCTAACAAACAATAGGACAGTCTAAATAAATCTTTAAATTACATGTTGTAATGGATCAGTGCTGTAAATATAACGCTTTCACACTACAGTCACTCACTGGTGCACTGTAGCTTTCACCACAATCTTCACCAGAAATCTTCACGTGGGCTGACTGACCATGTGATACCGATGCCGAATTCCAGTTCTCCCCAAGATTCTCCCCACAGTTTGAAATAAAGTTCTTTCTAAATATAGACTACAATTCCCAATTTCAGGCTCAGTTTCAAGGCCTGCAGAACCAATTGCACTCCTGTTTTAGCTGAACACATTGATTGTATCTTTTGTAGATAGAGGGTTTCTGAGGCTGGGTTTGCTGTTCAGCTGGTGCCACCTAAGGAACCGCGTCACAGTAAACGCCAGTTCACGTTATAGAAAAAGGTTCATGAATTGCATTGCAGCCTAATTGTATTTAATCAACACGTGTTATTGGTGAACTGCCTGTACATAGAATGGAGGCGCAAAACTGATGGGCTGAATGGACTACAGCAGTTCTCATTTTATGGTTCACAATGTTTAAACATATTAAGGGTTCTGAATATTGTATGGGGAAAACTGCGTTGAGGAGATGTTCGGCAATTAACTAGAATAGGGAAAAATCAATGAGTTGTATGACGTATTCCTTTCCCGATACTTCTGTGCAGTGTGTGGGAAAGCTCGTAAACGTTGTCACAAGCTCTCAGCTGTTAGGAAGGAGGTCTCTGCAGGGTCGACAGGATTGTGTTTCCAGTTCCCTTTTCTGATAACGAGGCTGGTGCGGGCTGTTCTCTCCAGGTTTATCCTTTATGATCTTGGAGCAGTTTGATACAATTGAGTGCCTTGCTTGGCCGTTTCAGAGACCATTGAAAAGTGTATCACATGTCTGTGCGTCTGGAGTCACTTTTAGGCAATACCAGGATAGCAGGGGAGATTCACTTCCTGAAAGTACACTGGGGAAGGAGATCAATGTCTATAATCGACATTGAACACACGATCACTATTACTGACACCAGATAATAGATCTCGATATTTTATTAATTGTTTTTAATTTGCACCAGTTGTCAGAGAATTATCCTGGTCTGGATTAGCAATCCAATGACAATTCCACAACACTACCATCTCCACATGGGGGCCTATCGGAAACCACACGGAACCGATTATTTTTTGTACTGTGTGACAGCTCTTTCAAAAATAACCCCAACCAATTTGACCATCGTGATGGGACTGAGGGCGTGGTAATTGGTCCGATTGTAATTATTCCTCTCTTAGGAGATGAGACATAGTTGGGTAATTACCCACATTAGGAGAAAGTGAGGACTGCAGTTGCTAATTACCCACATTGCCAGGGAGTTGGCAGAGTTGGGGCTGGAATAAAACAGCTTCCCCAGGGATACGGCTTGTTTTGCAGCTAAAGTCCTCAGTCCTATTGCAGGAATGTTGTCAGGGCCAAATGCCTTTGTCATATCTATAGTGTCCAGCTGTTGCTTCATATCACGTGCAGTGAATTGAATTGGTTAAGACGGGCATCTGTGCTTCTGAGGGTATCATGTTGAGGGTGAGGTGGGTAATCGACTCAACACTTCTAGCTGAGGATGGTGCAGATACTGTATCTTTTACATGGATGCACAATGCTGTTCCATTATGTGGGATGGGATATTTGTGGAGTCCTCTCCTCCAGTAAGTTGTTTAATGGTCCATCGACTTTTATGCATGGATTTGACTGGACGACAGAGCTTAGATCTGATTTGTTAGTCTTGGGATCATCTCTCTCTCTGTATCAGATGTTAGTCCTGCTGTTCGTAGTGTAACCAGTCAAATGCGGTAGCTTTAATGGATTGTCTTCTGCATTAGGTGCACGTGATTCCGACCCGACCATGTTCACCCACACTCGTCACTGACCCATGGATCGGCTTGAATGAAATGGTAGATGGATGGACTATCCTGGGGGACAAGTTACAGATTGCCATTGAAATCTACAGCATCAGATGATAACCAAGTTTTAGCTGCAATATCTACAATTCAATTCTACTGAATGTCCCCCAGTTCGCACCGAGACCCATTCACCCATCAGCCTTGTATTCAGTGTCCTACTCTGGTTTCTGATGCGGAAATACTTCCATTTTCATATTCTCTTTCTTCTGGAAGTCTTTCCTTGGTGTCACGCTTCCAATTTGTTACATAAACAATATCCATTTAAGGTACTAATCAGAAACGTTTCCTTTCAGTAATGCCATCTTCTGTATTTGAAGTGAATGTGTTTCCTTCTGTTTTTCTCCCTGACATGAATCAGAGCTCTGCAGTGTCAGTGATGCCAGCCTTATGCAGTTTCAGAGTCAAGGAACTTGTCACCATGCCTTACTGTTCAGTTCCCAGTGTACAACGCTCCATGTTGGACAGGATGTTTGGGCATCTTTGATAATATGTCGTTGGAATTTGTTCAAAAACAGAAATTGCTGAAGAAATTGCGAAAGATGTTGAAGAGGTTTTTTGTAGTGAATGCAGAGTTAAACTTTCAGGTCCAGTGAACCTTCTGTCAAGGCTTTTTATTTTTATTTCCAGTATCCATAATTATTTATTTAATTGAAAAATTGTTCTGCGTCTATTAATTTCTGGGGAAACTCAGAAGGTCTGTCAACATCTGCAGAGAAAGAGAAACAGAGTTAGCGTTTCCAGTCCAGTGTGACAATTCTTCAAAACTGAATACAATTGCAAAATGGTCGTTTAGTCCCTTGCCAGATGTAGAGGATGGGTTGCAGGAAAAAGAGGGTGTGGTAGTGGTGAAAGGAAAGATTCTGTATAATTGGTCGAATTTAAGGTGTGAATGGGGGAAAGGGGTTCTCTCTATTGAATGTAAGATAAAAAAGACACAACCACACAAAGCTATACGGAGGCCAGGAGGGACAATGTTGACCATGTGGTGTATACATCTGGCCACAGATAAGTTTTCACCGTCGTGATCATCACCCACTTTGGATAAAGGAATTCAGGTGCTTGACTTCTCCTTGACACTAGTAAGCGTTTCATGCTGCCTTAGTATTGTAACATGGAGAAAAACAAATCACAGTTTGACTTTTGGTCCGAGTGTTGGTTATCTGTCATTTTTAATATTGTTTAATTTTGCAGTGCTTATCTTTAAACGCTTGTTCTTGAAGTTAGTATCAGATGGAGTGTAGGATGTTGAGGGGTGACAGTATAGAAACTTATAAAATCATGAGAGGTATGGATAGGGTGAATAGCCAAGGTCTTTTCCACAGGAAAGGGGAACCAAACATAGAGGGAATAGGTTTAAGATGAAAGAGGGTAGATTTAAAAGGGATGAAGGGTCAGCTTTTTGACACAGAGGGCGGTGTGGGTATGGAATGAGCTTCCAGAGAAAGAGTGGGAGATGCAAGGAGAGCTACAACATTTAAAACTCATTTGGACAAACATATGAATGGGAAACATTTAGAGACCTATGGGCCAAATGAAAGCAAATGGGACGAGCTTAATTTGGAAATGTTGCCCAGCATGGACATTTAGAAAAGCTTCACGCAGAGTCAGGGTGGGTTTCTGAAGGGGAAATGATATTTTGCCCTGTAAAATCATGCAAAGTATTTCTGGAGATGCCTGTAAATGTAACAAGCGGACTTGACAAAGGGGATCTGGTGGACACGAGGCTTTCCAGAGATTTTCCACAACGTATTACAAAACAAAACTTCTTACACAAAACAGAAGCTCCAGGATGTCAGATACAGTGGAAAAACGGGATGATGATTGGTTAACACAGAAATCGGACAGTCAGGATTAATGGATCTTAATGGTAAAGGTTTATCTGCAGGAGTACCACAAATATCAGTCTGATGGCATCAGTTATTTACAATCTATACTGACAGCCTGAAGGAGTGAGCTGAGTGCAATATACATCCGAGTTTATGGATGACACTGAGAATCAAAAGGCAGGCTGTTATTTAATGGAGAGGACTTGCAGAAAAGGAACAGTAAAGGCATTGGAGTCTTCCTGTGTATGAAACATAAAGTCACCATGATGATGCATTAGGTGGTTTCCTGTGAAGAAAGGGTTTTGTTATTGAGAATCTCTAAGATGATGAGGCGATAATTCATTGGGGTTTAAATGAATGAGGAGTGATGATGCTGAAGCCTACAAGACACAGAAGGGGTTGAAGAAGGTAGATGTTGAGAAGTTGTTTCCATTCTTGGGCAAAGTGTCGAACTCGATGATATAGATACAGAATAAGGAACATCGATTTCAATCTGAGATGCAGAGTAATGTCTTCTTTCCGAAGGTAGTGAATGTCTGGAATTCCCTAGCTCAGAGAGGTGTGGAGGGATACAAGGAGTCGGCAAGAGAGTTGAGTTGAGCCCTGGAGTAGATCAGCCATGTTCTTATTAAATGACAGGGTTAGCTTGAGGGGCCGATTGACCTACTCCTGTTCCTATTTATTCATTTCACATGTTATGCATTTGGAAAGTTATGGGTTATTTTGCGGGAAATCGTGTTGGACAATGTTGCATTCAGGGAGAGCAGAGCATTTGTTGTTTTAACCCTGGGTGGGGTATGTGGCTGTATTCCCAGCGTATCTGGGTCTGCAACATGACCCACATCTGGAGCAGAAGTTACAGAGAGGGCAAACCTGGAAACAGGGACTGGGGGGTGGGGATGGTGGTCACTTCCTGATCCAGTTTGAATTTTCCAAATACATTTCGAAAACTACACCTAACCATTGGAGTGGCCTCGATCTGCCCCTGTTCCGCATGTCCGAGTGCTGAATAGATCATCAGAACATAGGGCTGAGGGACACAAGTGGGCCATTCGGCCATTTGACACTATTCCACTAATAAATAAATTCATGGCTCATCTCATTGTGGTTCCAGCTGCACTTTTCTTTCCAGGCACCATTATCCCTGATTCACCTGTCCATGGAAAATCAGAAAAAGCCAGATTAGATACAATTTAAAGATCCAGCCATTCCAAACTTCTGGGTAAGAGAATTCCCAGTTGACTGAAATCCTACTTTGTGTGTTTCTCCTAATTCCTGCTCTGATGGAGGTTGGAGGGTATCACTATTTCATTTTCTAGTCTCATTCCTCCACTGCTGACACTTAATTTTAAATGTAACAAGGTTGGTGATATGACCGATGATAAAGTTCTCAGACTGAGTCGGGTTCAGTGACAGGAACAAGTCAGGAAGATTTCTTTAGTCAGCCACAAATAACTAATACAACTAACGGATGTGCATGGTGGATCTGTGGTTAGCACTGCTACCTCCCATCACCAAGTAGCTGCGTTCAATTTCAACCTCGGGCAACTCTCGATGTGGATTTTGAACATTCTTCCCATGTCTGTGTGGATTTCTGCCCACTGTCCAAAGGTATCCAGCTTAGAGCAGATTGGCTATGCTAAATTGCCTATAGCGCCCAGAGATGTCCTGGTGAGAGAGGTTAGTCATGGGAAATGCAGGGTTACATGGATAGAGTAGGGGGGCAGGTCCGGGGGTGGGGGGGGCGGGGATACTGTTACGAGCATCAATGTGGACTTGATGGACGGAATGTCCTGCTTCCACAATGTCGAGGTTCTATAAAAACAACAAGAAGTTTTACTCTACAAACACCCAGTGAGTATCTATCTGATCACTCTCCTCTAGGTTTTGTATGTTTCAATAAGATCACCTCTCATTCCAAGAGTAACCTGTTAAAGCCTTCATAATATAAGACCCTCATCCCTGGAATACATGAAGTGAAATATCTATGAACTACTTCCAATTTAATTATATCCTTTCTTAGGTGAGGAGGCAAAAATAATCTCATACACAGATGAAGTTAATTTTAGTTTTCTCAATGGTGATAGTATTTGGAAATCTCTTCCCCGCAGAGCATTAGAGGCAGAGATATTGAATATGTTTGAAGCACAGACAGAAGGTTCATTAGGAATAACGGAGTCAAGGATTATGGAGGAATAGCAGGAATGTGCAGTGTTGGGGAAATGCTGACAGTGGTAAAAAAGCACACTGCTCTAGAAGATCCAGGAATATAATGCAAAATGAAATGATAATATCGATAAAATGCTTAGGGGAAATTCAAGATGGTGGCGATCTGGAAGGTCTGCTTTGTTGTGCACTCCATCACAGCCATTTACTTAAAATGCTTAGTTTTGGAAAGATTTGAGATTTGGCAGTTGTAGTAGTTTTAGTTTGTGTAGTTTTTAAGCTCTATGAGACTTGTTTATCAATGATCAGTAATTCGAGTTCTTCGTCTCTCGAGTTCAAATGTTGCTACAGCATGTTCTGGGTAATGATGTGCTTACATGGTGTACCTGGAGCATTAAGGGGAGCCATTAGCCAGAAAAGAGGAAAAATTTACTTTCTAGTTTTAAAAAGAGAGGGTGGATGTTGTCCTATTGCAGGAGATGCACCTTGATGACAAAGAACATTTGACTTTCCAGCAGGTCGTGTTTGATCGGTTTTATTTCTCCTCGTTTAATATTACGAGTTGGGGAGAAGCCATAATGGATAAAAAGAATCTTCCATTCAACCTACTAGATTGTATTTGATACTCACGGGAGGCTCATAATCCCCAAAGCGTTGAACTATCGTAAATAATACAGTATTTTGAATGTTTATTACACCCCCTCCCCACCACCCCACCACCCCCCCCCCCCTCGTCCCCCACCCCCGGCGCACCCTCTTAAAATCCTGGTAGATGCAGTTTCCAAATTCAGTTATCTTGCATCGTGGCACATTAGTGTAGAAGATTTCAACTGTCTTATGTACCCCACGGTGGACAGAATGTCCAATGGTGCCCAAATACCCTCGTTATAATGTAAGCAATTAGTGGATTTGTGTGCAGAAAGAGAGCTGGTGGATGTCTGGAGGCAGATCCACATCACAAGTAAGGATTTTATTTTCTTCTTTAACCGGCATAAATGCCACACGAGGGTTGATATCTTCCCTATTCCTGCAACAATCTTAGATTCGCTGGCATCCTGCACAATTAGGAATATTACCATTTCTGACCATGAAGCAGTATATTTATTTATTAAGATTAAGGGCAATATAACAGCTTCGAGACACGAGCGAATCGATCTCTTTAGTATTAATACTAGTTGGTTAATTGAGTATTTAGGTTAGATTACTTACAGCGTAGAAACAGGCTCTTCGGCCCAACAAGTCCACACCGACCCGCCGAAGAGCAACCCACACAGACCCATTCGCTGACATTTACCGCTTCACCTCACACTACAGGCAATTTAGCATGGCCAATTCACCTAACCTGCACATGTTTGGACAGTGGGAGGAAACCGGAGCACCCGGAGAAAACCCACGCAGATACAGGGGTAATGTGTAAACTCCACACAAACTGTCACCAAAGGCAGGAATTGAACTGGGGTCTCTGGTGCTGTGAGGCAGCAGTGCTAACCACTGTGCCACTGTGCCACCGTGCCACCCACTGCAATGAATTCAGATCTTTCTTATCCATTAATTCAGATTTAACCAGTAAATCATCCATTCGATGGGAAATTGCTAAGGCTTCTGCCGAGGGATTAATTAATCCTTAGGATGTCGCAGAAGGGGGAGCAGGAACGCTGGTTTGAGGCAGAGCTGAGGCCAGCCAAGAGAGCATACTGTGATAGACCCTCAGTGGCTAAGCTGCAGAGGATCACAATGCTTCGGTCTACAGTGAATTCCACGCTCACACAGACAGCCAGGAAGGTATTTACTTTTGCTAAACAAAGGCTGTTTGAACATGGTGATAAGCCAGGCAGGTATTTAGTCTATCTTGCCAGGAAAACGAACGCCCCTCTTAAGCCATTACCTCAAATAGGAAAGGTACTCGGATTCTTACCTTCAATTCCAAAAAGGTTCATGCCTCCTGTCCAAGAAATTTCACCAAATTATTTCAGCCTGAACATTTTGAGGATAGATGGATTAAGATGGAGTCATTTTTTCAAGAACCTGGGTCTTCCAGGAGTAACCCATGAATAGGTGTTGTGCCTTAATGCACCATTGTCAGCGCAGGAGGGTGTGAAGCAACTTCAGAATGTAAAGGTGCACGTTCCTGACGGATTTCTGAGTGAACTTTATAAAAAATTTGTAAACCTATTGTCAGGGCTGATGTTTAACGTGTTCCGTCACTCATACAGTCACGAATCCCTCCCTCCATCCTTAAGAGAGGTTCATCTCTCTCTGATGCTGAAGAAATGAAGACCCCGGAGGATTGTGCTTCTTACACGCCAATCTCACTTTTAAATGTTGGTCTCAAAATCCCGTCTGAAACCCGTGCATTAAGGCTGGAAACTTTGCTGCCTTCCATTACCAAAGAGGACCAAACAGGCTTTATAAAGGGCGGCAGATTTTCCTACAACGTTAAGTGGTTACTCAATATGATCCAAGAGTGTCAACATCAATCTGTCCAGGGATTATTGATCTCTTTAGATGAGGGAAAGCATTTTATTGGGTTCAGTGGCCGGATCTCTTCTGTACATTAGAATGGTTTGGTCTACGCAAAGTTTTTATCAAGTGGGTGAAGGTCATTTACCATGATCCTCTGACCGCAGTTCTCACTAATGGTGTGCCAACCAGTAACATTAATATTATTCCAGGCAGCCGACAAGATTGACACCTTTCACCATTGTTGGTTACGTTGGGGATTGAGCCACTGGCGGAGGCCATCCGTAGGATAGCAACATATCTGCCCCAGAGGTGGGATAGAAGTCACGAAAGATTGCATTGTATGCAGATGAGGGTCTTATGCTTTCTGTCAAATCCCACAATTT
Organism: Chiloscyllium punctatum; assembly: GCF_047496795.1. Classification (NCBI taxonomy): domain Eukaryota; kingdom Metazoa; phylum Chordata; class Chondrichthyes; order Orectolobiformes; family Hemiscylliidae; genus Chiloscyllium; species Chiloscyllium punctatum. Next base: position 70,532,960 of record NC_092765.1, read on the forward strand.
CGGTTGTTCATGTGATGCAATGCATTAATTCACTTGTTGCCTTTCTGGGTGATAAGATTAATTTTACAAAGTTGGAGGCCATGCCTATGGGAGGTCTTAGGGAAATACCTGATACTGAGGCTAAATCCTGGTTTCCCTATTTCAGTATATTCATTACATCTGTCTTTGATCATTTATTTAAAGTGAACTATGTTCATTTGTTGGACAAAATTAAACAAGACCTTCAAAGATGGGAGGCATTTCCAAAATCCTGTCTAGGTCGGATAGCTGTTATTAAAATGAATGTCCTTCCTCATTTCCTACACCCCGTGTGAATGCTTTTTTTGATGTTTCCCAGACAGATGAGGCATGTGGGCTGCACTGTGGCACAGTGGTTAGCACTGCTGCCTCATACTGCCAGTGACCCGGTTCACTTCCCACCTCAGGCGACTGGCTGCGTGGAGTTTGCACATTCTCCCCGTGTCTGCGTGGGTTTTCTCTGGTGCTCCGGTTTCCTCCCACAGTAGAAAAATGTGCAGGTTAGGTGAATTGGCCACGCTAAATTGCCAATAGTGTTGTGTGAAGGGGTAAATGTAGGGGAATGGGAGTGGGTGGGTTGTGCTTCGGCGGTTCGGTGTGGACTTGTTGGGCCGAAGGGCCTGTTTCCACACTGGAAGTAATCTAATCAAAATTTTTTTTAAAAAAAAATGGCTGGTTTAGTTCTTTTATTTGGCACCATAAGCGATTCCTTATCAAGCTAACAAAATTGCAACTGCCCCAAAGATTGTGGGGAGTTGATCTCCCTGATTAATAGCAATCAATTAAGTTTTTTTTCAACGTGTTTGAGTGCCTGGACCGCTGTGGTCTTGGCGTCAATATGGCTAGACATTGAGCCCTCTCAGACAAGGTGAACCCTTTAGTCTGCCGTTCTTAGATAAATTGACAACGTTTATGGAGTATTGTCAGAAACTAATGATGATCAATAATGTTAAAGCATGAAGGACAATCCGTCAGATTGAGGGCAATACAGCCAAAACCATGCTTTTAACCCCTACAATTGGTATACCAGGTTGCAACCAGGGATAATGGATTCCAGGTGTAAACTGTGGGCAGCGAGGGGGATACCTTGCTTGGGTGATTTAGAATTAGTATAAGCCCTGCAATGTGGAATTAGGTCATTGGGCCCAGCAAGTCCACTTCAACCCTCTGAAGAGTGACCCACTCAGACCCATTCCTCTACCATGCTATATTTACCCTGGTTAATGCCCCAACTTACAGATCCTGGAACACTATGAGCGATTTAGCAATGACCAATTCATCTAACTTGCACATCTGCGTGACTGCGGGAGGAAACCTACGCAGACACAGTTGAGAATATACTAACTCCGCATAGCCACTCACCCAAGGCTGGAACCAAACCATGACCCTGGTGTTGTGAGTCAGCAGTGCAAAGCACTGAGCCACCACGTGTTACTTGAGGGAGAAACAATTATATCATTTGGTCAAATAATTCGTAAGTATGGGCTACCTAGGAGAGACTCCTTCTGTTATTTTTCCAAATTAGAGATTTGATTAAAAAATTACTTTGAACAGACACTGATAGATCCGATACAGAGAAGTGGGTTCTTACTGCTAAGAATACGCTCTCTGTCAGTATCCTTTATCATTAGTTGGATAGTGTCCGCTCAGACAAGACTGTGCAGCTTCGTGACGTCTGTGCGAGAGAGTTGGGGGTTTAGATCTCTTCGGACACATGGGAGGATATTTGTGAAAACGCTCTAAGGATTTTGATCTGAAATAGGACCCATTCCATGCAGTTGTAAATTTTTCACATGGTCTATCTGACCCCAGATTTTCCCTCCAAATTCAAAGTGGGATTATCTTCAGCGTTTCCTAAATGCAGAATGACTACAGGCACTCTGACTCATTGCATGTGGTCCTGCTGCAGGCTTCGTATATATTGGAGCACTGTGTTCGGTGTGGTAGAGTGGGTCTTGGGGACCGAATTTGAGGTGAACCTGGTTTCTCTTTTCCTGGGCCTGCCCAGAGTATCTTACACAGATGCACATGGGAAAAAAAATATATCCTTACTTTTTGGGTAGGCAAAATATTATGTTGTGTTGTATGTCTGAAAACTCCACGGATCTGTTGGGACTTTGTAAACTCATCATGGAGAATATCCCATTGGACTTTCACACCAGCCTGGTGCAACAAAAAAACAGATTAATATATGTCATAGAGTCATAGAGTCATAGAGATGTACAGCACGGAAACAGACCCTTTGGTCCAACCCGACTATGCAGGCCAGATATCCCAAAGCAATCTAAACGCACCTGCCAGCACCCGGCCCATATCCCTCCAAACCCTTCTTATTCATTTACCCATCCAAATGCCTCTTAAATGTTACACTTTTATCAGCCTCCCCGACATCACCTGGCAGTTCATTCCATACATGTACCATTCTCTGTATGAAATAGTTGCTCTGCAGTTGTCTATTATATCTTTCCCCTCTCACCCTAAACCTGTACCCTCTCGTTCTGATTCCCCGACCCCTGGGAAAAGACTTTACCTATTTACCCTATCCATGCCCTTCATAACTTTGTAAAACTCTATAATGTCAGCACTCAGCCCCCGACGCTCCAGGAAAAACAGCCCCAGTCTGTTCAGTCTCTCTCTATAGCTCAAATCCTCCAACGCTGGCAACATCCTTGAAATCTTTTCTGAACCCTTTCAAGTTTCACAACATCTTTCCGATAGGAAGGAGACCAGAATTGCACGCACTATTCCATCACTGGCCGAACTAGAGTCTGTACAGCCGCAACATGATCTTACAACTCCTGTACTCTAAACTCTGACCAATAAAGGAAACGCCTTCATTACTATCCTATCTACCTGCAACTCCCCTTTCAAGGAGCTTTGAACCTGCACTCCAAGGTCTCTTTGTTCAGCAACACTCCCTGCGACCTTACCATTAAGTGTATAAGTCCTGCTAAGATTTTCTTTCCCAAAATGCATCCCCTCGCACTTATCTGAATCAAACTTCATATGCCACTTCTCAGCCCATTGGCCATTTGATCAATCTGAGGTGACCCTCTCCGCTCTCCACTACACCTCCAATTTTGGTGTCATCTGCAAACTTACTAATTGTACCTCTTATGCTTGCATCCAACTTATTTATGTCAATGACAAAATGTAGTGAATCCTGCACCGATCCTTGTGGCACTGAACTTGTCACAGGCCTCCAGTCTGAAAAACAACCCTTCACCACCACCCTATGTTTTCTACCTTTGAGCCAGTCCTGTATCCAAATGGCTAGTTCTCCATGTATTCCATGAGATCTAACCATGCCATTCAGTCTCCCACGGGGAACCTCATCAAAACCCTTACTGAAGTCCATATAGATCACATCTACCCCTCTGCCCTCGTCAATCCTCTTTGTTACTTCCTCAAGAAACTAAATCAAGTTTGTGAGACATGATTTCTCACTCACAAAGCCAAGTTGACTATCCCTAATCAGTCCTTGCCTTTCCAAATGCAAGCACATCGTGGCCCTCACGATTCGCTCCAACAACTTGCCCATCACCAACGTCAGGCTCATTGGTCTATAGTTCCCTGACTTGTAATTAACACCCTTCTTATACAATAGCACAGCGTTAGCGAACCTCCAGTCTCCGGCACCTCACCTGTGACTATCCATGTTACAAATATCTCAGCAAGACGCCCAACAATCACTTCTCTAGCTTCCCACAGAGTTCTCGGGTCACCTGATCAGGTCCTGGGGATTTATCCACCTTTACCCGCTTCAAAACATCCAGCAATTCCTCGTCTGTAATATCGACATTTTGCAAGGTGTCACCATCTATTTCACGACAATTTATATCTTCTATATCATTTTCCACAGTAAATACTGATGCACAATACTCCTTTAGTATCTCCCCCATACTTCCTGTGCTAGGAAAAATATTCTGTTGTTTTGGATGTCTGAAAATCCCCCGTGTCTGTTTGGTCGTTGTAAGTTCGTCAAGGAGAATATCCCTTTGGACGTTCCCATTAGTAAGGTGCACCGAAAAGCAGAGATTTCTATAAGATATGGCAACCTTTTCTGGATTACCGCGATGCAGGCTTATTTGCCACTCTAAAAAGGTCTTTTATATAGCCATGACGATATTGTCTAATGAATCAGATATTAGGAATTATGAACGTATGAATATGTATGAGTTGATGCTCTCGAAGAACGACAGCTATCACTTTGTTATTATTTATTTATTATTTATTGTTTATTTTTGTTTTTCTTCTGTCTGTTTACAGACTTCAACTTATTTTGTAAATACATGCACATGGGTGAAATTTTGTTCAGTTATTTGAGTTGTTTTGTTATTGGTTAATATAATAATAAAAATATCTTTTTCATTAAAAAAAATTGTTCAAACTTAAAATGCTAATATGGATAGATTAGAGTCCCAAATAACTCTCATTAGAGAGACCACTCATGGTGGTTTACGTTGAAGGTCACCACACGGGTAATAGGGTGAGGTTGAGAGAGGATCCCCTTCATGGTAACATCTGGGGAATTGTGGGGAATTGAAACTGCGCTGGTGGCCTCCCTCTGCATCACAAACCAACCATCCAACCAACTGAGTGGGAGACTTTGTAACTGCTACACACAGAATCAGCCGCAGAAAAAGGGCAAGAGAGATTTTAATGACAAGGAAAAAGGTGTATTTGATACAAAAACGTTCTCTGCTAGAAATTGTATTTTATTATGAGACAAGTGTTTGGAAGCTGTCTTTGGCTGAATACAATAAGGTGAGACAAGTGAAATAACCAGAATGACTAATTGTGGTTGAATACCGATAGCCATAAAATAAATGCATGTTTTTGAATGGTCTGTGGAAAGCATGCTGACTGTTGCATAAATTTATAAATCAGATGAAATATATTATTAGGAGAGTCCATCCCCATGGGAAATGCCTTCGGAACACATGGTGGAAGAAATCCGGGGTATGAAGTGTCTGAGAATCGTCTGCTCGGTAACAGGAACCTGGGGGTTGAATGACTGAAAGTTCCTGTAACATGGAGCTGAGAAAACCATCAGATCACCCCCGAACGTATTGAATGTTGGAGCATGTTTGAAGGACTGAATAGCCTCATGATGGATTTTAATTGTGCGTGATTTGAATAACGTACATCTCTACTCCATCCTCTTACGTGTTACACACTGGGGCACAGTCGTTTTCTTGAAACTGGGAATAAGTTGGAACAATACCTGGAACATTCCATATTTGGCATTTCCCAGAATATTCTATAACTATGTGGGGGGGGGCATTAGAAAGGCAAGAGAAAAAGAGAGGGAAGGTGCTGCATGCAGTCGTGAGAGTGGTGGAGCATGAGCCTTGTTCGGGGGTCGGTGCTATAACAGACATACAGTGAGTGTGAGGGAGCAGAGAGAATACGGTGACCCTTATCCCTACAGAGTGGGGAAGGTTATTGATGCTTGTCCTGTATTGCTGGGCATTTCTTCAGACCGTAGATACTGCACTGAGCTGGGTGGTGAGAGCAGACCATGCTCAGTGGGTCTGGGAGTGTGGCCCCCTCTGAGAAGAGCATGGTCCCCTTTTGTACTTGCCCATCCACCAGGACCTCCATGTTGTTGTCGACAAACCGTGGTGTAATTTCCCCTTCGCTGCCATGCTTGGGGAAAATGTGCAGGGCAGCTCCAAACTGATAAAGCACAAACGTGTGCCCATCTGCCTTTTAAAGATGGCACCAGTGTCAGTGATCACAGAATATCCAGGAGCATCCAGGCGATTGTGAGTACCTCCAGTCATGATGGGTGGCAGAATCGGGCTGGCATTGTATGAGAGGGACACTATGGAGTGGGGTGGCTAGTTAATGAGATGGGTTTGGTAAGATAGCACCAGGAAACTAGCTCGGCCTCATGCAGACAATCCCTGTCACACTTAATTAAAATGTCACTGCAACAGTTTTTTGTTAGATTCAGCCCAGTGAGGCGAAGACTCTGCTGTCCTCATTCGCAGTTACAGAGCTGCAGACCAAATGCTTATCTAAAACTCTCCATCAACTGAACTCACAGCAATATCCCTTTCACTCATAATTCTTCGAAATACAGACTCGTGTTGCATGATACTATCGAAATGTCTTCATTCTGAAACCTGTGAACATATCCTTCCATGACATTTTATCTCAGTCTCCTCCACCCCCCACCCCCCCCCCCCCACTCATTTACAGTCATATTGCACGAGACTGCCAGTATGACTGGTCATTTGGCCTAGCTGGTCCATGGCAACCAAAATGTACATCCAGACTCACCCCATTTCCCTGCCCTTGTTCTGTATCCCTCTAATCCTTTCCTATCTGTGTATTTGGCCAATTGCCTTTTCAATGTTGTTATTGTACCACCTCCATCACTTCCACTGACAGCTCAGTCCATATGCATACCACACTCTATGTAAAAAAGTTGCCCCTCAGTTTCATTTTTATATTTTTTATCCTTTGCAAACATTAATGAATGTCCTCTAGTCATCGATTCACCAAACTTGAGAAAACAGTTTGAAGTATTCACCCCATGCACGCCTCTCATGATTTTGTAAGGGCTACACTTCTATAAGAACCCCCTCGGTTTCCGACGTTGTAAAGAAATACGTTCTAACCTGTCCAACCTCTGCCTATAACTTACAGCTTTTAGCCCAGGAAACATCTTTGGAAATTTGTTCTGCATACTTTCTAGTTCAATAATATCGTTTCTAGAGCAAGATGAACAAAACTGAACACAATACTCCACCTGCAGCCTTACCAACATCCTGTACAATTGCAGCATAACGTCCCAACTTCTATACTCAAAGCGTTGATGAAGGTCAAAGTGTCAATAGCATTCTTCACTGTCCTATGTATCTGTGACTCAAATTTCAGACAACCGTGCACCTGATCTCCAACGACCTTTTGTTCCACTACACTCCTTAAGGCCCTCTCATTCATCATTAAACTCCTAGCTGGATTTGACTTTCCAAAATGCAAGACGCTACACTTATCTAAAATAAACTCCATTTGCTATTTCTCAGCCCACTTCCCCAGCTGATCAAGGTACTGCTGCAATTTCTGATAACGTTCCTCACTGTAAATGATATCTCCTAATTTAGTGTCATCTGCAAACCTACTAACGTTGCATTGTGCACTCTTGTCCAAATCATTGATAGACATAACAAACAACAATGGGCCCAGGACCGACTACTAAGGCACTCCACTAGTTACAGGCCTCCAGTCTGACAAGCATACCTCAATCATAGCCATTTGTTTCAGAACATTAAGCCAATTGTGTCGCCAATTTGCCAGTTTACATTGGAGTCCATGCGATCTAACCTTCTAGAGCGGCCTACCATGTGGAACCTTATCAATGGCCTTACTGAAATCCATATAAACTATGTCCACCATCTTTCCTCGTCAACCTTCCTGGTCACTTGCTCAAGAATCTCTATCAAAATTTGTCAGGCATGATCCGCCACGCACAAAGATATGCTGACTGCTCCAAGTCAAACTCTGTCTTCCCAAATGCATCCATATCTTATATCTCCGAACCTTCTCAAGTGGTTTCCGAAACAGATGTGAAGCTTACTGGACTATATTTCCCAAGCTTTTCTTTTCAGCCCTTCTGAATAAGGGCACTACATTTGCTACTGCCCAGTCTTCCGAGACCTTGGCCCTGAACTACCTTCTCTCGCCTTGTGCAGTGCTCTTAGATATATCTGGTCAGGACCAAGAGATTTATCTGACTTTATGCATTCTAATATGTCCAACAACACCTCTACTGTGATATTGACTGTACCAAGATATCGCAACTAACCTCCCAAAGGTCACAGGTCTTCATGTCTTTCTTCATGATAAACACAGAGGGGAAATTGAGGACCTCACCCATCTCTTGAGGTTTTACACATGCATGCCCATTTTGGATTGTAAGGCGTCCTATCTCTCACTAGTTGTTCTTTTTATTTACTATACTGAATTTGGATTCATCTGAATCTGCTCAGCCAAAGCTATCTCATACCCCATTTTAGCCCTGCTGATTTCCTTCTTCAGTAAACTCCTGTAACCCATGTGTACCTCCAGAGATTCCCTTGGAACCACCTGCCTGTACTTGAGTGACGCCTCCTTTCTTTCTGGTCAGAGCCTCGATATCTCTTGTCATCCAGGGTTCACTCTTCCAGCCTCATTTTCCCTTCACCCTCACAGGAACATGCAGACCTTGAACTCGAGCTATCTTACTTTTGAAGCCCTCCCACTTGCCCTGGATCCTTTTATCTGGAAGCACACTACTCCAATTAAGCCCTGCAATCCCCTGTCTAATTTCAACAAAATTCGCCTTGCCCCAATTTAGAACTTGAATCTGTGGGCCAATGTTTTCCCTACCATACCTATTTTAACATTAATACATCTCTGGTCACTTTTCCCAAAATGCTCCCCCACTTTACCTCCTTCACCTATCCTGCCCTGTTTCCCGACAGTAGGTTGAGTTTGTCCCTTCCCGAGTAGAACCCTGTACATGCTGCTTGTGGAAGCTTTCCTGAACACACTTAACAAATAACGTTCCACCTAAGTTCTTAACCCTCTGGAAGTCCCCGTCTATGTTAGGATAATTAAAATCACCTATTATGACAAGCCTATTGCTCCTGCAAGTCTCGCCAGTCTTCCTGCATATTTGTTCCTCTAATTCCCAATGATTATTTGAAGGCTTATAGTGCAACCACTATAATGTTACCAACCCCTCTTATTGTTTGCATCATTTACAAAATCTCATTGGATATTGTCTCAGTTATTTCATTTTTAAATACTAGAGTGATACGCGCCTTAATCAGAACTATTGGTATTTAAATTGTTTCCATTTACAGCTCTTCCTCGCAGTGACTTTCAGATTCGCTGCATCACTTGTCAAGGCACAGTCGAGATATGGATCTGTAAATGGATGGGAGCTGCACATCCTGTCAGTTCCAATATTGGTTGCAAGTTTCCCCACACTGAGCTGCGATCTAACACAGTGTTACCAAACAATGCAACAATCTGGGTTTATATATGAATGAACCAGTGTGGACTGCACAGCCGCCCACGCTGGACATTTAGCCCAGGATTATAGATCCAGCATTGGTGTGGGCTGCACAGAGTTTCACTCTGGACATTTCTGGGTTGCATACAGCTGTACACTAGCCGGATCTAGACAGTCGTCCCTCCTGAATATGTAATGGTTATGTGAGTTAGATTGCGAATGTGAGAGAACTAAACATCCGGCTATGCCTTTATTTTTGTTTTAATTCTTGTGATTGGACTCTTCAAATCCTGACTCATCCCGTTAGACCCGACCATCTGGATGAGTCATGGTGACTGTTGTTTCAGCATCTGGGTGTGCAACATGACCAACAAATGGAGCAGAGGCTACAGAGAGGGGAAGCTCTGTAAAATGGAATGAGGGAATCACAATCAGATCAGCCGTGGTCTTAGTGAATGTTGGGGCAGGATTGAATGGACCACTAATGCAATTTATTCATATATTTATGTTTGTTCCAAGCAAACTCCCCTTCTCTCCCAGTGAATCATACTGGTGGGGAGTGAGGCACCTCCTCCTGTTCCTGCGTAACAGGATCCTTTGGCCTCACTAGCCTCCATATTTCCCTGTGCCCCAGTTTTGAGCAGTTGAATAACTGGCTCCTGTTCCTGTGTCCAAGTCTCGAACAGTTGAGTGACTGCCTCCTGTCCTTGTGCCCCAGTTTCAAGCAATTGAATGACTGCCTCCTGATCCCAAGTTTGTGAAAGTAGATGTCCTCCTCCTGCTCCTGAGTAACAGGCTCCAATAGCTCTGTGTTCACCTGCTGCTCCTGTGGAATGGAGGTGAGGGACTGAATGGCCTCTTCACATTCTTTACAGCTTTTCTTGACTAAAGGCCTTTCCCTATTTCTGTAAAGCACCATCAAAATCTGAATGATGTATTTTTGCATTTGACTCTCTGTGATTGAGCAAACAAGCCGACTGGCAAAATTCAGATGCTGAATAGCCTCCGCTTGTTCCCGTGTTATACACTGAAGAGTCAATAGACTCTCAGAGATGTACAGCACGGAAAACGATCGTTCCGTCTGGTCATCCATACCGCCAAATATCCTTAATTAATCTCGTCCCCCTTGCCAGCAATTGGCCCATCTCCCTCTAAACACTTCTCATGCATGTATCCATCGAAATGCCTTTTAAATGGTGTAACTATATCTGCCTCCACCACCTCTTTTGTCTGTTCAATCCATACACACAGCAGTCTCTGTGTGAAAATGTTGTCCCTCATGCCCCTTTTTAAATCATTCTCCTCTCACCTTAAACTTTTGTCTTCTAATCTTGGACTCGTCTATCTTGGGAAGACATTGACTGTTTACCTTATGTGTGCCCCTCATGATTCTATAAACCTCTTTAAGGACACCCCCAGCCTCAACACTTGAAAATAATCCCAACCTATTCAAACTCTACTGTAACTCAACCCTCCAACACCTGCAACATTCTTTTAAATCTCTTCTGCACCTTTCAAGTTTGACAACATCTTTCTGACAGTAGAGAGACCAGAATTAAAGGCAATATTACAAAAGTGGCCAAACCATTGTCCTGTACAGATTTAACATGTCATGCAAATGCTTCGACTCAAAGCACGCACCAATAAAGGGAAGATCACCAAATGCCTTCTTCACTGCGCTGTCTATCTGTGACAGCACTTTCAAGGAACGGAGAACCTGCACCACAAGGTGACACAGTAGCTCAGTGACTCGCATTGCTGCTTCAGAGAGCAACGATCTGGGTTTAATTCTATCCTTGAATGACTGTCTGTGTGGAGTTTGTACATTCTCCCCGTGTCTGTGTGAGTTTCCTCCGGATGATATGTTTTACTCCAACTGTATAAAGATATACAGATAAGGGTCGATTGGCCATGCTAAATTGCGCACCGTACCCAGGGATGTGTAGGGGAGGTGGATTAGCCATGGGAAATGCAGGCTCAGAGGGATAGGGCAGGTGTTTGTCCAGTGGGATACTGTTTAGAGGTTCGGTGTGGCCTCGATGGGCTGAAAAGCCTGTTTCCTCACTGTAGGGATTCGATAATTTCAATGGAGTTCTCCTCCACTGGCAGCTTTCGACAGGGCACTACCTGTAAGTGTTACCTTGATTTGTCTTGCCAAAATGGAACACCTCATATGTAACTAAAATATACTCTATCTGTCACTCCTCGGTTCACCTAAACAAGGTCCCATTATAGTCTGAGAGATCAGTCTTCACTGTCGACAACACCACCAAATTTGGAATTATCTACAAACTCACTGACCATACTTCATATACTCAAATGTAAATGATTTGTAGAAGTGACAAAAGACAGTGGACCCACTACTGATCTTTGTGGTACGCCACTGGTCACAGGTCTACAGGTTTAATGAACAAATGTCCACTATCACGCCCTGTTTCCAATATACAAGAAAATTTTGGATCTAACAGGCGACCTCTCCCTGGATTCCAGGCAGTCTACCCTTGCTAACCAGTCTATCATGTCGAACATTTTGGTCATCTTACTGAATTCCATAAAGACAACATCTACTGGCCTGTCTTCATCAATCATCTTCATCACTTACTCAAAAGATTACACCGAGTCAGTAAGACGTGATCTCCAATGTACAAAGCCCTCTTCAGTCCTTGTCTTTTCAAATGCATTTACATCCTTTCCAACAAAATCCCCTCCAACAATTCAGTCACCATTGACGTCAGGCTCACTAATCTATAGTTACCTGTTTTTTTTCCCTTACTTTTTAAATAATGACACTGTGTTTGCTGCCCTCCAGTCTTTTGACACCTCACCTGTGGAAATCAATGATACAAATATATCAGCAAAATGCTGACCAATTTCTTTCCTAGCTTCTCACAAACATTTGGGATACAACAGATCTGGTCCCAGGGATTAGTTCACTTTTATGTGTTTTAAAATGTCCAACACCTCCTTGTAATATAGACACCTTTCAATGTTTCACTGTATATTTATTCATTCTCTCGCTCTTGTAACCTCCTCCTCATTAAATACTGAGGAGAAATTTTTGTTTCATATCCCTCCAATCTCGGGTGGTTCCACACATAGGTAGTCTTACTGATCTTTAAGGCGCCCTGTTATCCCCCTCGTTAATCTTTTACCATTAAAGGATTTGTAGAATTTCTTCAAGGCCTCATTAACCCCATGTCTAAAGCCATCTCATATCCACATTTTTCTGGCCCAATTTTCCCGTTGACTGTACACTTATTGCCCTTATACTCCTCTCGGGATTCACTTCATCTCAGCTCTGTGTACCTGACATATGCCTCCTTCCTTACCTTGACCATAACATCAATATATCTAACCATCCAGCATTCCCTGCACTCACCAGCCTTGCCCATCTCACTAATAGGAACACGTTGGCTCTGGACTCTCCGAAACCAAGTTTTGATGGCCTTGCATTTACTAACCATCCCTTTACCTGTGAATAGGGTATTCCAATCTGCCTTTTACAGGGCTCGCCTAACACTTTCAAAATTGGCCTTGTTCAAAGTTAGAACTTTAATGTTGACATCAGGTATTTCCTATTCCACAACTAATTTAAA